>NW_022436942.1:69484744-69491936 GCF_009761245.1 Sapajus apella
GAGCCACCGCGCCCGGCCCATATATATATATATATATATATATATATATAAAACTTGGTATACTCTCAGGAGTTCCTGGTTAAAAAAAAAAATAGCCTGGCACGGTGGCTCATGCCTGTAATCCTGCATTTTGAGAGGCTGAGGTGGGCAGATCACGAGGTCAGGATTTAAGACCAGCCTGGCCAATATGGTGAAACCTCCTTCTACTAAAAAATACAAAAATTGGCCGGGCATGGTGACTCGTGCCTGTAATCCTAGCACTTTGGGAGGCCAGGCGGGGGTATTGCCTGAGCTCAGGAGTTCGAGACCAGCCTGGGCAACAGAGTGAAACCCTATCTCTACTAAAATACAAAAAATTAACAGGGCATGGCAGCATGCGCCTATAAGCCCAGCTACTCGGGAGACTGAGACAGGAGAATCACTTAAACCTGAGAGGTGGAGGTTGCAGTGAGCCAGGATCATGCCACTGCATTTCAGCCTGGGCAACAGAGCGAGACTCCATCTCAAAAAAAAAAAAAAAAACACAGCTGGGCATGGTAGTGCCTGTAGTCCCAGCTACTCAGGAGGCTGAGGCTGGAGGATCACTTGAGTCCAGGTGTTCTTTTTTTTTTTTTTTTTTACATTGCTTTTGTACAGTGACACACATCTTGAGTCCAGGAGTTCTGGGCTGCAGTGCGCTATGCCGATTGGGTGTCTGCACTAAGTTCAGCATCAATATGGTGACCTCCTGGGAGTAGGGGACCACCAGGTTGCCTAGGGAGGGGTGAACCGGTCCAGATCAGAAATGAAACAGGTCAAAACTCCCGTGCTGATCAGTAGTGGGATCGTGCCTGTGAATAGCCACTGCACTCCAGCCTGGACAACATAGCAATACTCCGTCTCTTAAAAAAAAAAAAAAAAAAAAAAAGTATAGGCCGGGCCTGGTGGTTCACAACTATAATCCCAGCACTTTGGGAGGCTGAGGCGGGTGGATCACCTGAGGTCGGGAGTTCAAGACCAGCCTGACCAACATGGCAAAACCCTGTCTCTTCTAAAAATACAAAATTAGCCAGGCATGGTGACACGTGCCTGTAATCCCAGCTACTCGGGAGGCTGAGGCAGGCGAATCACTTGAACCCAGGAGGCGGAGGTTGCAGTGAGCTGAGATCGCACCATTGCACTCCAGCCTGGGCAACAAAGCGTGACTCCATTGCAAAAAAAAAAAAAAAGTAGAGATTATTATTGGCAAAGCCAGGTGACCTAGGGGCTTATGGACCGTGGGAGAGATTTTGCTTTTACTCTAAGAGAATGGGGAGCCATGGGCAGGTTTTGAGCAGAGTAGGGATATGGTCTGTGTTAGATTTAACATGGTCCCTGACTGCTATGGGAGAATGGGCTGCAGGGAATGGGAGTAAAAGCCAGGAGACCAGGGAGGACACTACAGCAGTAGTCCAAGCAAGTGGTGGTGGCTTAGAGTGGACCAGTGGAGGTGGAAAGACGTGGTTAATTATAGATATATATTTCATGGATATATGTATTAGTCCGTTTTCACACTGCTGATAAAGACATACCTGAAACCAGGAACAAAAAGATGTTTAATTGCATTTACAGTTCCACATGGCTGGGGAGGCCTCAGAATCATGGTGGGAGGTGAAAGGCACTTCTTACATGGCAGCGGCAAGACAACATTAGGAAGAAACAAAAGTGGAAACCCCTGATAAACCCATCAGATCTCGTGAGACTTACTGACTGTCACAAGAATAGCATAGGAAATACCAGTCCCCATTATTCAGTGACCTCCCCCTGAGTCCCTCCCACAACACATGGGAATTCTGGGAGATACAATTCAAGTTGAGATTTCAGTGGGGACACAGCCAAATCGTATCATTCTGCACCTGATCCTTCCAAACTTCATGTCCTCATATTTCAAAACCAATCATGCCTATTCAACAGTCCCCCAAAGTCTTAACTCATTTCAGCATTAACTAAAAAGCCCACAGTCCAAGGTCTCATCTGAGATGAGGCAAGACCCTTCCACCTATGAGCCTGTAAAATCAAAAGCAAGCTAGTTACTTCCTAGATACAATGGGGATACAAGGTATTGGGTACATACAGCTGTTCAAATTGGGAGAAATTGGCCAAAACAAAGGGGTTACAGGGCCCGTGCAAGTCTGAAATCCAGTGGGGCAATCAAATTAAAGCTCCAAAATGATCTCCTTTGACTCTAGGTCTCACATCCAGGTCATGCTGATGCAAGAGATGGGTTCCCACGGTCTTGGGCAGCTCTGCCCCTGTGGCTTTGCAGGGTACAGCCTCCCTCCTGGCTGCTTTCACGGACTGGCGGTGAGTGTCTGCGGCTTTTCCAGGTGCACAATGCAAGCTGTCAGTGGATCTACTGTTCTGGGATCTGGAGGACAGTGGCCCTCTTCTCACAGTTCCACTAGGCAGTACCCCAGTAGGGACTCTGTGTATGGGCTCTGAACCCCACATTTCCCTTCTACACCACCCTAGCCCAGGTTCTCCATGAGGGCCCTGCCCCTGCAGCAAACTTTTGCCTGGGCACCTAGGCATTTCCATACAGCTTCTGAAATCTAGGCAGAGGTTCCCAAACCCAATTCTTGACTTCTGTGCACCTGCAGGCTCAACACCATGTAGAGGCTGCCAAGGCTTGGGGCCTCCACCCTTTGAAGCCACAGCCTGAGCTCTACATTGGCCCCTTTCAGCCATGGCTGGAACAGCTGAGACACAGGGCACCAAACCCCTAGGCTGCACACAGCACAGGGACCCTGGGCCCAGCCCATGTAACCATTTTTCCCTCCTGGGCCCCTGGGCCTGTGATGGAAGGGGCTGCTAGGAAGTTCTCTGACGTGGCCTGGAGACATTTTCTCCATGGTCTTGGGGATTAACATTAGGCTCCTTGCTACTTATGAAAATTTCTGTACCTGGCTTGAATTTCTCCCCAGAAAATGGGCTTTTCTTTCTATTACAAATTACCTCTTAAATGCTTTGCTGCTTAGAAATTTCTTCCACCAGAGGCCGGGCGCGGTGGCTCAAGCCTGTAATCCCAGCACTTTGGGAGGCCGAGGCGGGTGGATCACGAGGTCAAGAGATCGAGACCATCCTGGTCAACACGGTGAAACCCCGTCTCTACTAAAACTACAAAAAATTAGCTGGGCATGGTGGTGCGTGCCTGTAATCCCAGCTACTCAGGAGGCTGAGGCAGGAGAATTGCCTGAACCCGGGAGGCGGAGGTTGCGGTGAGCCGAGATCGTGCCATTGCACTCCAGCCTGGGCAACAAGAGTGAAACTCCGTCTCCAAAAAAAAAAAAAAAAAAAAGAAATTTCTTCCACCAGATACCCAGTTTCAAAGTCACCTCCACATTTTTGGGTATCTTTTCAGCAACACCTCACTCCTGGTACCAATTTACTGTATTCCTCCATTTTCACGCTGCTGATAATGACATATCCAGAAATGGGAACAAAAAGAGGTTTAATTGGACTTACAGTTCCATGTGGCTGGGGAGGCAGAATCATGGCGTGAGGCGAAAGGCATTTCTTACATGGCAGGAGAAAATGAGGAGGAAGCCAAAGCAGAAATCCCTGATAAACCCAGTAGATATCACGAGATGTATTCACTATAATGAGAATAACATGGGAAAGACTGGCCCCCATGATTCAGTGACCTTCCTCTGGGTCCCTCCCACAACATGGGAATTCTGGGAGATACAATTCAAGTTGAGATTTCAGTGAGGTCACAGCCAAGCCATATCAATATGTATTTAAGATATATGTAAGATTTGCTGATCCGTTGCATGTGAGGAATGAGAGAGAGACACAGAGAGAGATAGAGAGAGAGGAAGAAAAGGAGTTAAGAATAACTCCAGGACCAGGTATTCTGGCTCACACTTGTAATCCCAGCACTTTGGGAAGCTGAGGCAGGAAGACTGCTTGAGCCTGGGAGTTCAGGACCAGCTTGGGCAATGTAGGGGGACCCTCATCTCTACAAATAATAAAAATATTACCCAGGGCTGGACACAGTGGCTCACACCAGCAATTTCAGCACTTTGGGAGGCTGAGGTGAGTGCCTTGTCTCTACAAAAAATAAAAAATAATATAAAATGACCTTCAACTTTTGGACCTAAGTAATGGAAAAATGGAGATTTGAAGGGAAAATTGCAGATTAGTCTTTTCATCAAATTGTGCTGGAACAACTGGATATTCATATGGAAAAAAAAGTTAGCCTTGATCCTTACCTCATGCCATACATAAAAATTAACTCAAAATAGACTTACACATAAAAGCTAAATTCTAAAGTCTCTAGAAGAAAATAGCGGTGGCCAGGTGCAGTGGCTCACGTAATCCCAGCACTTTGGAAGGCCAAGATAGGCAGATCACTTGAGGTCAGGAGTTCAAGATCAGCTTGGCCAACCCCAGCAGAGATAGCAAAACCCCATCTCTACTAAAAATACAAAAATTAGCTGGACGTGGTGGTGCGTGCCTGTAATCCCGGCTATTCAGGAGGCTGAGTCAGAAGAATCACTTGAATTCGAGAGGTGGAGGTTCCAGTGAGCTGAGCTCATGCCACTGCACTCCAGCCTGGGCAACAGAGTGAGACTTCATCTCAAAAAAAAAAAAAAAATAGGGGCTGGGTGAGGTGGCTCTGCCTATAATCCTAACACTTTGGAAAGCCAAGGCAGGAGGATTGCCTAAGTTTGTGACCAGCCTAGTCAACATAGTAAGACCCCACCTCTACAAAAAAAATGTTAATTAGCTGAGTGTGGTGGCACATCCCTGTAGTCCAGCTACTCAGGAAGCTGAGGCAGGAGGATCGCTTGAGCACAGGAGGTCAAGGCTGCAATGAACTAGGTTCATATCACTGCACCACAGCATGGCCAATAGAATGAGACCTGCCTCTAAAAAATAAGTTAATAGGCTGGGTGCAGTGGCTCACGCCTGTAATCCCAGCACTTTGGGAGGCCAAGGAGGGCGACGCATGAGGTCAGGAGATAGAGACTATTCTGGCTAACACAGTGAAACCCCATCTCTACTAAAAATACAAAAAATTAGCCAGGTGTGGTGGTGTGCACCTGTATTCCCACCTACTTGAGAGGCTGAGGCAGGAGAATCGCTTGAACCTGGGAGGCAGAGCCTGCAGTGAGCCGAGATTATGCCTTTGCACTCCAGCCTGGGATACAGGCTGTCTCAAAAAAAAAAAAAAAAGTAAATAAAAATAATAAAATAGAAAATAGGAGAACGTCTTTACAACTTCAGGATAGACAAAGATTTCTTAGGATTCAAAGAGAAAAAAAAAAAAGAAAAAGAGTAGGCCGGGCATGGTGGCTCACATCTGTAATCCAAGCACTTTGAAGGCCAAGGCGGGTGGATCACCTGAAGTTGGGAGTTCCAAGACCAGCCTGACCAACATGGTGAAACCCTGTCTTAAAAAAAAAAAAAAAAAGAAAGAAAGAAAGAAAAATGAAAAAGAGGACTCAAAGAGCATGAACTAGAAAAAATTAAAAATTGGACTTCAGGCTGGGCACCATGACTCACGCCTGTAATCCCAGCACTTTGGGAGGCCAAAGTGGGTGGATCACAAGGTCAGGAGTTCAAGACCAGCTTGGCCAACATGATGAAACCCCGTCTCTACTAAAAATACAAAAATTAGCTGGGCATGTTGGCACGTTCCTGTAATCCCAGCTACTCAGGAGGCTGAGGTAAGAGAATTGCTTGAACCAGGACCCGGGTGGCGGAGGTTGCAGTGAGCCAAGATTGCTCCACTGTACTTCAGCCTGGGCTACAGAGAGAGACATCATCTCAAAAAAAAAAAGGACTTCAGTAGTTTTGGGACAGGATCTTGCTTTGTTGCCCAGGCTAAAGTGTAGTGGTGCAGTCTTGGCTCACTGCAACTTCCATCTCCTGGGTTCAAGCAATTCTCCTGCCTCAGCCTCCTGAGTAGCTGGGATTACAGGTGCACACCACCACAGCCGACTAATTTTTTAATCTTTTGCCTGTCTTTAGATTGGGTTGTTTATCTTATCACTGGGTTATGACTTGATGATATAGATCTGGCATTCAGATTCTCTCAGATATATATACATCAAGAAAGTTTTTTTTCTTAGTTGGTGGCTTACCTTTTTGTTTCCCTGATAGTTTCTTTTCTTTTCTTTTCTTTTCTTTTCCTTTCCTTTCCTTTCTTTTCTTTTTCCTTTCCTTTTTTTTTTTTTTTTTTTTTTTTCTCTCTCTCTCTCTGTCTCCCTCTTTCTTTCTCTCTCTGCCATGTTGGCCAGGCTGGTCTCGAACTCCTAACCTCAGGTGATCTGCCCACCTCAGCTTCCCAAAGTGCTGGGATTACAGGCATGAGCCACCTCACCTGGCCCATATTGACTAAAAAAAATAAAGGTTGGGGCAGGCATGATGGGGATTACATGCCTGTAATCCCAGCACTTTGAGAGGCCCAAGCAGGTGGATCACAAGGTCAGGAGATCAAGACCATCCTGGCTAACACGGTGAAACCCCGTCTCTACTAAGAATACAAAAAAATTAGCCAGACATGGTGGCACGTGCCTGTAGTCCCAGCTACTCAGGAGGTAGAGAACCAGGGACGCAGAGGTTACAGTGAGCCGAGATCACACCGCTGCATTCCAGCCTGGGTGACAGAGCCAGACTCCATCTCAAAAAAATAAAAATAAAGGTTGTTGGCTGGGTGCGGTGGCTCACACCTGTAGTCCCAGCACTTTGGGAGGCCAAGGCAGGCAGATCACCTGAGGTCAGGAGTTTGAGACCACCCTGGCCAACATTTTGAAACCCCATCTCTACTAAAAATACGAATATTAGCCAGGTGTGTTGGCTGAAGCCTGTAATCCCAGCTACTCAGAAGGCTGAGGCAGAAGAATCACTTGAACCTGGGAGGCAGAGGTGCAGTGAACCAAGATCGTGCCATTGCCCTCCAGCCTGGGCGACAGAGTGAGACTCTGTCTCATAAAAAAAAAAAAAAAAAAAAAAAAGGTTGTTTTTAAAACCGGTAAAAAGGCCGGGTGCAGTGGCTCAAGCCTGTAATCCCAGCACTTTGGGAGGCCGAGGCGGGTGGATCACGAGGTCAAGAGATCGAGACCATCCTGGTCAACATGGTGAAACCCCGTCTCTACTAAAAAAAAAATACAAAAATTAGCTGGGCATGGTGGCGCGTGCCTGTAATCCCAGCTACTCAGGAAGC
>NW_022436942.1:69492036-69526917 GCF_009761245.1 Sapajus apella
GCCGAGATCGCGCCATTGCACTCCAGCCTGGGTAACAAGAGCAAAACTCCATCCCAAAAAAAAAAAAAAAAAATCTGTAAAAAAAAGAAGAGAGAGAAACAAAGAGAGACAGACAGAGAGAAAGAGAGGAGAGAAGAGAGAGAAGAGAAGGGGAGGGAAGGGGAGGGGAGGGGAGGGGAGGAGAGGAGAAGAGAAATCATCAGAGAAACAAAAAGGTAAGCCACCAACTGAGAAAAAATGTCAATATATATATATATGACAGAATCTGAATGCCAGATCTACATCATGAAGTCTTACAACCCAGTGATAAGATAAGCAACCCACCCAATCTAAAGACAGGCAAAGGATATTTGTGTGTGCTTTTTTTGTTTTTGTTTTTTGTTTGTTTTTGAGACCAGGTCTCACTCTGTCACCCAGGCAGGAGTACAGTAGCACAGTCTTGGCTCACTGCAACCTCTGCCTCCTGGGTTCAAGCGATTCTCCTGCCTCAGCCTCCCAAGAAGCTGGGATACAGGGGCACACCATTACACCCAGCCAATTTTTTTTTGTATTTTTAGTGGAAACGGTGTTTTACCATGTTGGCCACGCTGGTCTTGAACTCCTGACCTCAGGTGATCCGCCTGCCTCAGCCTCCCAAAGTGCTAGGATTACAGGCGTGAGCCACCTCACCCAGCAGTTTTTTGTTTGTTTGTTTGTTGAGACAGTGTTTGGTCCTGTTGCCCAGGCTAGAGTGCAGTAGCACAATCTTGGCTCACTACAACCTCCGCCTCTCAGACTCAAACCATCCTCCTATGTCAGCCTCCCAAGTAGCTGGGACTACAGGTGTTCACCACCACGCCCAGCTAATTTATTTATTTATTTATTTTTTGCATATTTTGTAGAGATGAAGTTTCACCATGTTGCCCAGACTGGTCTCCAACTCCTACACTCAAGCAATCCTCCCACCTCAGCCTCCTAAAGTGCTGGGATTACAGGCTTAAGCCACCACACCTGGCGCAAGCAAAAGATTTTAGCAGATATTTTATGAAAAGCTATAATATGATGTACTGGCTAATAAGCAATGAAAAGATGCCCAGTGTAACCAAATGAGCTAGTACCATGTGCCAACTAGAAAGACCAAACTTAAAAAGACTGACAATACCAAGCGCTGGTGAGGATGCAGAGTGACTGAAATTCCGTACTGCTGATGGGGATGGAGGATGGTGTAGCCACTCTGGAAAACAAATTGGCAGTTCTTGTAAAAATGAACAAAAACTCAGCTAGGTGAGGTGGCTCACACCTGTAATCCTAGCACTTTGGGAGGCCAAGGCAGGTGGATCATCTGAGGTCAGGAGCTCGAGACCAGCCTGGTTAACGTGGTAAAACCCTGTCTCTACTAAAAATAAAAAAATTAGCCAGGCATGGTGGCAGGCGCTTATAGCCTCAGCTACTAGGGAGGCCGAGGCAAGAGAATCGCTTGAACCTGGGAGGCAGAGGTTGCAGTGAGCTGAGATTGCTCCACTGCACTCCAGCCTTGGTGACAGAGCAACACTCCGTAAAAAAAAAAAAGAACAGTAACTCATCAGGTACAACCCAGTAATCCCACTCCTAAGTATTTACCAAAGAAAAATGGAAACATTGGAAACATGACCACACAAAGACCTGTATGTGACTATTCATAGCAACTTCATTGAGAAACACCAGAGACTAGCAGCAACTCACATGTCCATCCACAGATACATGGAGAAACAAACCGTGGTACATCCATATAATGGAATGGTGCTTAGCCATGAAAAGAAATGAAGTTTCCATTGACATTAAATAACCAGGAGAGCCAGGCATGGTGGCTCACACCTGTAATCCCAGCACTTTGGGAGGCTGAGGTGGGCAGATCACCTGAGGTCAGGAGTTCGAGACCAGCCTGGCCAACATGGTGAAACCCCGTGTCTACTAAAAATATAAAAAATTAGTTGGGCGTGGTGCTGCATACCTGTAGTCCCAGCTACTCGGGAGGCTGAGGCAGGAGAACTGCTTGAACCCAGGAAGCAGAGGTTGCAGTGAGGCAAGATCCCGCCACTGCACTCCAGACTGGGTGACAGTGAAAGACTCTGTCTCAAAACAAAACAAATAACCAGAGAGACAAATCCATAGAGCAAGAAATATTCATGGTTGTCCAGGGTTGGTAGGTGGGAAATAACTGCCAGCCAGCTCCGGGTTTCCATTTGCGGGAATGGAAAAGTTCTGGAACTAGGTAGTGATGATGGTCGCCCAACAAAGTGCATGTACTTAGTGAATTGTACAGTTTAGAATGGTTCAAATCAGAGCTGTGTTGTGAGTATGTGTGTGTGCGTGTGTGTGTCCAGATCCAGGATAAAACAGTAAGTTTTATGTTATGTGTACTTTTCCACAATTAAAAGAAAGAAAGAGGCTGGGCACAGTGGCTCATACCTGTAATCCCAGCACTTTGGGAGGCTAAGGCAGGAGGACTGCGTGAGCTCAGGAGTTCAATACCAGCCTGGGCAACATAGGGAGACCCCCATCTCTACAAATAATAAAAGTATTAGCCAGGCTCGATGCCACATACCTGTGGTTCTAGGTGCTGAGGGGCTGAGGTGGGAGGATCGCTTGAGCCCAGGAGGTCGAGGCTGTAGTGAGGTATGATTGCACCACTGCACTCCAGCCTGGGTGGTAGAATGAGACCCTGTCTCAAAAAAAAAAAAAAAAAAAAAAAAAAAAAAGAAGAAGAAGAAGAAATGCATGCAATGGCCTGAATGCCTCTCAAACTTTGAGATTCTGAGCAAAAGATGCTGGCTGGGTCCAGGTGAAAGATGATGGTGGCTTGGGAAAGGGAACAGCTTTGAAAAACTGTGCAAGATGATCACAGGTTAGAAGTGGGAGGGGAAGGGATAGGAGGAATCCAGTCATCTGATTGGATGCAGATTTGATGATGCTGTTGTCTGGTCTGATGTTGGCCCTTCATGGTGGTGAGTGATGCGGGCAGGCCCAAGGTCCAAGGAGTGAATAAGGGAGAAACAAAAAGCTTCAGGCCGGGTGCAGTGGCTCATGCCTGTGATCCCAGCACTTTGGGAGGCCAAGGTGGATGGATCACTTGAGGTCAGGAGTTCGAGATCAGCCTGGCCAACATGATGAAACCCCATCTCTACTAAAAATATAAAAATTGCCGGGCGCGGTGGCTCAAGCCTGTAATCCCAGCACTATGGGAGGCCGAGGCGGGTGGATCACGAGGTCAAGAGATCGAGACCATCCTGGTCAACATGGTGAAACCCCGTCTCTACTAAAAATACAAAAAATTAGCTGGGCATGGTGGCGCGTGCCTGTAATCCCAGCTACTCAGGAGGCTGAGGCAGTAGAATTGCCTGAACCCGGGAGGCGGAGATTGCGGTGAGCCGAGATCGTGCCATTGCACTCCAGCCTGGGTAACAAGAGCGAAACTCTGTCTCAAAAAAAAAAAAAAAAAAAAATTAACCGGGTATAGTAGCAGGCATCTGAAATTCCAGCTACTTGGGAGGCTGAGGCAGGAGAATCACTTGAACCCAGGAGACAGGTTGCAGTGAGCCAAGATCGCAGCATTGCACTCCAGCCCGGGCAACAGGAGCAAGACTCCAACTCAAAAAGAAAAAAAAAATTAAAAATTAGCTGGGCATGGCAGTGGGCACCAGCAATCCCAGCTATTTGGGAGGCTGAGGCAGGAGAATCACTTGAACCCAGGAGGCAGAGGTTTCAGTGAGCAGAGATCGCACCACTGCAAGCCATCCTAGGCAACAGAGGGAGACTTCATCTCAAACAAACAAAGAAAAATACCCGGCGAGCTGCCCCATGCCTGCATGCAGCTTGTGAACATGCAAAGCGTATTCTCTCTTCCAGCACCCAGCCAGTATAGAGATTGATTCTCTCTAGGCAGGAATCAACATCTATACCTCTATTACCCATGCCCGACTTGAAGAATTGAATCGGGCTGACCTGTTCCATGGCATCCTGGACCCATAGAAGCCCTTCAAGATGCCAAACTAGACAAGTCACAGATTCATGACGTCACCTCGGTTGCTCATTCAGCTTCTATCTGCAAGATTCAGAGTTTGCACAAGACTTCTTCAATAGAAAAGAACTGAAGGCTGGGCATGATAGCTCATGCTTGTAATCCCAACAGTTTGGGAGGCTGAGGCAGGAGGATCGCTTGAGCCTGGGAGGTTGAGCCTGCTGTGGGCCATGACTATGCCACTGCACTCCAGCGTGGGCAACAGTATGAGACCCCCATCTCAAAAAACAAACAAAACTGCATAGGAGCGTTGACCTTGATAAAGCTGTTGCTTGTGGTCCAGATGCCCAGGCAGCTGTCGGATCTGGAGACAAACCAGAAAATGTTCAAGATTCGTTGCTCCTGGCTGTCACTCCTCTTTTCCTTGGCATTGAAACTGCTGGTGGAGTCACGACTGTCCTTGTTAAGCATAATACTACCATTCCTACCAAACAGACACAGACCTTCACTACCTGCTCTGGCAACCAGCCTGCTGTGCCTATGCAGGTGTATGAAGGCGAGCGTGCCGTCAGCAAGGATAACAGCCTGTTTGGCAAGTTTGGACTCATGGGCATACGTCTTGCGATGGTGTTCCTCACACTGAAGCCACTTGACACTGATACTAATGATATCCTCAATGTCCCTGCTGTGGGCAAAAGTAAAGGAAGCTGGGTGTGGTGACTCACGCCTATAATCCTAGCACCTTGGGAGGCCAAGGCAAGTGGATTGTTTGAGCCCAGGAGTTTGAGGCCAGCCTGAGCAACAGTGGTGAAACTCCGTCTCTACCAAAAAAAAAAACCAAAAAATTTGCCGGGCATGATAGGGTGTACCTGTAGTCTCAGCTACTTGGAAGGCTGAAGCAGGAGGATCACTTGAGCCCAGGAAGTCGAGGCTGCAATGAGCTGAGTTTGCGCCACTGTACTCTAGGCTGAGCAGCACAGCAATGTCTCAAAAAAATAAAAAATAGTACAGGAAAAAAGAACAAGATTACTATCACTAATGAATGCAGGGCCCTTTTTTTTTTTTTTTTTTTTTTTTTTTGAGACGGATTCTCACTCTGTCACCCATGCTGGGGTGCAGTGGCATGATCTTGACTCACTGCAACCTCTGCCTCCTGGGTTCAAGCGATTCTCCTGCTTTAGCCTACCGCGTAGCTGGGACTACAGGTGCACGCCACCATGCCCAGCTAATTTTTTGTATTTTTAGTAGAGACGGGTTTTCACCGTGTTAGCCAGGATGGTCTCTCGATCTCCTGACCTCATGATTCACCAGCCTCGACACCCCAAGGTGCTGGGATTACAGGCGTGAGCCACCATGCCCAGGACAAGGGCCATTTGAGCAGGGAGGACACTGAGCATATTGTCCAAGAAGATGAGCAGTACAAAGCTGAAGATGAGAAGCAGAGGGTCAAGGTGTCACCTAGGAATTCACTTGAATCCGATGCATTCAACAGGAAAGCCACCGTTGAAGATGAGAAACTTCAAGGTGAGATTATCGGTGAGGACAAACAGAAGATTCTTGACAAGTGTAATGAAATTATCAACTGGCTCCATAAGAATCAGGTGGCAGAGAAGGAAGAAATTGAACATCAGCAGAAAGAGCTGGAGAAAGGCTGCAACCCCATCGTTACCAAGCTGGACCCAAGTGCAGAAGGACGCCAGGAGGCTCGCCTGGGGGAGTCCCTGCTAATGGCGCTCCTGCCTCTAGTGGTACTTTCTCAGGGACAGCCATTTAACGGTTGATTAAGCCAACCCCAATATAAAGATCGGTTCCACATAGCTAAAACAGTGAAGAACCCAAATTTGTTTTTTTTTTTTTTTTTTTTTTTTTTTTGGAGATGGAGTTTCGCTCTTGTTACCCAGGCTGGAGTGCAATGGCGCGATCTCGGCTCACCGCAACCTCCGCCTCCTGAAGAACCCAAATTTGTAACAAAATCTGCTGTAGTTTTTATTTATTCATTTATTTATTTATTTTATTTTTTATTTTTAAAAAGCCTACAGCACCCGGTATTCCTAGGTGGTCTCCCATGCTAACCAGGCCTGACCCTGCTTTAGCTTCCAAGATCAGACAAGATTGGGCACGTTCAAGATGGTCTGGCTGTAGACCTGTTATAGTTTTAATGTTGAGCCACTTACGGCCGGGTGCAGTGGCTCACAGCTGTAATCCCAGCAATTTGGGAGGCTGAGACAGGAGGATCACTTGAAGTCAGGAGTTCAAGATCAGCCTGGCCAACATGGTGAAACCCTGTCTCTACATAATTAGCTGGGCATGGTGGTGCAAACCTGTAATCCCAGCTACTCGGGAGGCTGAGGCAGGAGAATCACTTGAAACTGGGAGGTGGAGGTTGCAGTGAGCGGGGATCATGCCATTGCACTCCAGCCTGGGCGACAGAGCAAGATTCCATCTCAAAAAATAAATAACTAAATGAGAATAAAAAGTCAAGCCCTAGAGTAAATTACTGGACATTCTCAATACTTACATGGAACATGTGCACAGGGGAAGGAAGGAACATCGTAGTTTATCAAAAACTGTATTGTAAGGAAAACGCAATGTTTTAAATAAAACTGTTTAAAATTGGCACACACCCCCCCCCCAAAAAAATTAGCCAGTGTGGATGGTGGGCCCCTGTATTCCAAGCTACTTGGGAGGCTGAAGCAGGAGGACTGCTTGAGCCCAGGAGGTGGAGGCTGCAGCGAGCTCCGCTGCACTCCAGTCTGGGTGACGGAGCAAGATCCTGTCTTGAAATAAATAAATAAAGTGAACAATTCAGCAGCGTTTAGCACATTCACAACGTTATAAAGCTACTACCTCCATCGAGCTCCAAAACTTTTTCCTTTTTCCCTTGAGAATTAGAATCGTTGATCATTCCAGAACATTTTTATTTTTTTTATTTTTATTTTTTTTTAAAGATGGGGTTTCACCATGATGGCCAGGCTGGTCTTGAACTCCTGGCCTCAGGTGATCCACCCACCTTGGCCTCCGAAAGTGCTAGGATTACAGGTGTGAGCCACCGCACCCGGCCCAAAACATTTTAATCACCCCAAAAGGAAAAACTCTGTATCCGTTAAGTAGTTACTCCCTGTTGCCCCTCCCCCCAGCCCCTGGCAACCAGCCACCTGCCCCGTCTCTATGGGTTTCCCTGTTCCGGACTTTTTTTTTTTTTTTTTTTTTTTTTTGAGACAGAGTCTCACTCTGTCACCCAGGCTGGAGTGCAATGGCTCGATCTTAGCTCACTGCAACCTCCAACTCCTGGGTTCAAGCCATTCTCCTGCCTCACTCAGTCTCCCGAGTAGCTGGGATTACAGGAGTGCACCACCATGCCCAGCTAATTCGTTTTGTATTTTTAGTAGAGACAGAGTTTCACCATGTTGGCCAGGCTGATCTTGAACTCCTGACCTGATGATCCACCCACCTCAGCCTCCCAAAGTGCTGGGATTCCAGGTGTGAGCCCCCACAGCTGGCCAGACATTTCATATGAATGGAGTCAACCCTATGTGCTTCTTTGTAACTGGCAGCATGTTTTCGAGGTTCATCCCATTGTCCAGTTTGTCAGTGCTTCATTCTTTTCTGTGGTTGGATCATGTTCCCTTGCATGGATATGCTACTTTTTTTTTTTTTTTTTTTTTTTTGTTTATTTTTTTAGATAAGGTCCGTTTTGTCACCCAGGTTGGAGTGCGGTGGCACGGTCATGGCACAATGCAGTCTCAACCTCCTGGGCTCAAGCAATCCCCTACTTCAACTTCCTGAGTAGCTGGGACTACAGGTGCATGCCACCGCTCCAGACAATTTTTTTTTTTTTTTTTTTAGAGACAGGGTCTCACTATGTTGCCCAGGCTGGTCTTGAACTACTGACCTCAAGTGATCCACCCATCTTGGCCTCTCAAAGTGCTGGAATTGCAGGTGTAAGCCACTGCACCCAGCCAGATATGCCACCTTTTGCTTATCCATCCATCCACTGAGGACCGTAGGGTGTCTCCACATTTGGGCTACTGGGAACACGCAGGCATCTTTGTGGCCGGGAACAAACATCTTTGTGGCCGAGAGGCATGGAGAGCAGACGGTGAGTCAGAAGGATTGGAAAGGGGAATTTGGGAACTAGAACTGGGCTGTGGCCACCAAGATCAAGTCCTGATTTTACCTCCAAACCATATCTTGAATCCCTCACTTCTCCATCTCTGCTTCCACTTCCCCACCCCAGGCCACCATTCTCTCTCCCCTGGTCGGCTGTGGCAGCCTCCCCTCCAACCTCCCTTCTGCCGCTCCCAACTCCCTCATCCCTGGGCTCATTCTCCACTAAGCAGCTGAGGGATCCTCTTAGAACTCACATGAGGGCTGGGCACAGTGGCTCACACCTGTAATCCCAGCACTTTGGGAGGCTGACGCGGGTGGATCATGAGGTCAGGAGTTCGAGACCAGACTAGCCAACATGGTGAAACCCCATCTCTACTAATAATACAAAAATTAGCCAGTGTGGTGGTAGGCACCTGTAATCCCAGCTACTCAGGAGGCTAAGGCAGGAGAATCGCTTGAACCCAGTAGACAGAGGTTACAGTGAGCTGAAATCGCACCACTGCACTCCAGCCTGGGTGACAGACCAAGACTCTGTCTCAAAAAAAAAAAAAAAAAATCTTACATGTAATCAAGTCATGGAACCCTCTTGCTCAAAGCCTTTCCATGGTTTCCCATGGACCTGGGAACAAGTCCAGACTCTGCCCCTTGGGTGACAAGGTCCCCCTTATCCTGGCTGCTGGCTACCTCTCCAGCCTCTTCACACATGGTTTACTCTCCCCACGCTCCGCTGCAGCCGCCTGGCCTCCCTTTCTTCCCAGAGTGCACCAGCTCCAGGCCCTTGCACCTGTTGGTCCCTCCCCCGAAGGCTTCCTCTTTCACCCAGCCACCCCTCTCCTCCTTTAAGCTTTTACTCAGCCATTGCCTCTTCCAGGAAGGCCTGTGATCCCAACCCTTCTCCTCCCAGTAAGTCAGATGGCTGTGCTTCCTTCCGTTCTCTCAACCAGTATTTATTGGGCGCTGCTGTGTCCCAGGCACCAGGGACACAAGTTAAAAAGGCAAGCATTGGCCAGACACAGTGGCTGACACCTGTAATCCCAGCACTTTTGGAGGCCGAGGCGGGCAGATCATTTGAAGTCAGGAGTTCTAGACCAGCCTGGCCAACATGGCGAAACCCAGTCTCTACTAAAAATATAAAAGTAGCCAGGCATGGTGGTGCTAGCCTGTAATTCCAGCTTCTCAGGAGGCTGAGGTGGGAGAATCACTTGAACACAGGAGGCAGAGGTTGCAGTAAACTGAGACCATGACACTCCATACCAGCCTGGATGACGGAGCAAGACTCTGTATCAAAAAGAAATTAATTAAATGGTTACTTTTGCGGGACATGTTGGCTCACACCTGTAAACCCAGCACTTTTTAAATTTTTCTTGTAATCCCACTCTTCAGAGGCTGAGGCAGGAGGATCTCTTGAGCCCGGGAGGTTGAGGCTGTAGTGAGCCGTGATCCTGCCACCACCACACTCCAGCCTAGGTGACAGAGCAAGACTCTGTCCCTAAATAAATAAATAAATAAAATGGTTGTTTTTGCTGGGCTCAGTGGCTCACGCCTATAGGTCCAGCCTCTTGGGGGGGGTTGAGGCAGAAGAATCACTTGAGCCCAGGAGTTCAAGACCATCCTGGGCAACATAGCAAGATTCCATCTCTATTCCCTATTTTAAAAAAAAAGAAAAAAGATGGCCAGGTACAGTGGTTCATGCCTGTAATCCCAGCACTTTGGGAGGCCAAGGCAGGCAGATCACGAGGTCAGGAGATCGAGACCATCCTGGCCAACAGGGTGAAACCCCATCTCTACTAAAAATACAAAAATTAGCCAGGCATGGTGGTGTGTGCCTGTAGTCCCAGCAACTCAGGAGACTGAGACAGGAGAATCACTTGAACCACAGAGTCTGAGGTTGCAGCGAGATGAGATCACACCACTGCACTCCAGCCTGGACACAGCTAGACTTCGTCTCAAAACAAAAAAAAAATTAGTTTTATGTTATAGGAACTTTACCTCAATAACTCATTATTTTTTTTAAAGACAGACAAGTGCCCCTACCCTCCCTGACCAGAGGGAAAAATAAGGAAATAACATTCATACAGTCTGTGAGTTGAAGAGCCCAGGCGAAAAAAGCAAGGCAAGAGGATATGAATTGTTCATGAGGATGGGTTGCGGGAGTTGCCATTTACCTTTGAGCAAAGACCTGAAGGAAACAAGGGCACAAACCATGCACATGGCCAGGGAACAGCATTGTTGGCAGAAGGAACAGCATGTGCAAAGGGCCGCAGGCAGGAAACACAACCGGGAGGCCATGTGGCTGCAGCAGAGAGCGGAAGAGAGAGGCATGATGACATCAGGGAGGGCTGTGGGAAGATGAGGCAGAACCCACAGGGAGATGAGACGACACAGCCAGTGACACAGGAGGAAAAACCAGGAGAAGCCAACTGCAGATCACGTATCTGGGTTTGATAACTGTGGACATAACCTTGGCGAATGTAACCTTGGCAAACGTCTCCCCACATTGGAAGACAGGCCCAGGAGGGCAGGGGGCTTGGTCTGCCTTGTTCAATGCTGTGTCCCAGCACCTGGCAGTGCCCAGGACATAGCAGGTGCTCCGTGACTGGGACATAGTCAATGGCTGAGCTGGTGTCCCCTGGCCCCACTGTTTGGCATCCAGCTCTCAGTCCCCCAACCCTTTCCAGTGATGCCCTCTTCACCCAGCCACCAGCAGGGACCAGTGGTGTTCCAGGTGGGATCTGAGGCAGAGCTTCCTTCCACCCTGGCCACCCCACCCAAGAAGTGGGCTAAGCCAGCCACCCGCAAGAGGGAACTGAAATTATCATCCACCACAAACACGCTGGCCCAGCCCCACGCTGGGCAGGACACAGAGGAAGGGGAAGCATAGGGAGGGCCAGAGTCCCCCCCACCACAACGGTCCCTGGTATATACGGGGGGGGGGGAAAGGAGGCACCAACCAAGGGCTGGTTTGCTGTGTGGGAGTGAATTTTGCTGAAGTCCTGAAGACCTGGAGGGTCTTGCCGGCTCATCCGCTGCCTCAAGTGCAGGATTTATTTATTTATTTATGTTTGAGACACAGTCACACTCTGTCGCCCAAGCTAGAGTGCATTGGCTTGATCTTGGCTCACTGCAACCTCTGCCTTCCGGGTTCAAGTGATTCTTGTGCCTCAGGCTCCGGAGTAGCTGGGATTACAGGCAGGCACCACCTTGCCCAGCTAATTTTTTTGTATTTTTAGTAGAGATGGAGTTTTGCCATATTGCCCAGGCTGGTCTTGAACTCCTGAGCTCAGGCAAACTGTCCACCTTAGCCTCCCAAAGTGCTAGGATTACAGGTGTGAGCCACCATGCCTGGCAAGTGCAGGATTTCTGAATCCTGCTTTAAAAGTTGGCACATGGAACATGGTGGCTCACACCTGTCATCCCAGCACTTTGGGAGGCTGAGGAGGCAGGATTGCTTCAGGCTAGGAATTCAAGACTAGCCTGGGCAATATAGCAAGACTCCCTCTCTAAAAAAAAAAAAAAAAATTAAAAATTAGCTGGGCATGGTGGCATTCACCTGTACTCCCCGCTACTTGGGGGGCTGAGGCAGGAGGATCACTTGAGCGTGGAAGGTCGAGGCTGCAGTGAATGATCACGCCACTGTACTCCAGGCTGGGTGACAGAGACAGACTGTCTCAAAAAAAAAAAGCTGGTCGGGCGCGGTGGCTCACGCCTGTAATCCCAGCACTTTGGGAGGCCGAGGCGGGTGGATCACGAGGTCAAGAGCGCGAGACCATCCTGGTCAACATGGTGAAACCCTGTCTCTACTAAAAATACAAAAATTAGCTGGGCATGGTGGCGCGTGCCTGTAATCCCAGCTACTCAGGAGGCTGAGGCAGGAGAATTGCCTGAACCCAGGAGGCAGAGGTTGCGGTGAGCCGAGATTGCGCCATTGCACTCCAGCCTGGGTAACGAGCAAAACTCCGTCTCAAAAAAAAAAAAGAAGCTGGCATTACCAACTTCTCTTTCATCCTCTCTCCCCTCCTTTAAGGGTGGCTCTCATTTTTCAGCACCTGGCAGTGCCCAGGACATAGCAGGTGCCCGATGACCTGGACATAAGTCAATGGCTGAGCTAGTGTCCCCTGGCCCCACTGTTTGGCATCCAGCTCTCAGTCTCAGACCCCTGCCATAGACCCCTAAATTCCTGGACATTTTCTCCCAACGGGCAATTTCAATTTCTAAATTTCATCTGCTCAAAGTAACGAAGAGGTATTGTCTGGGGCCAGGGCCGTGTCTGTTTGACATGGTGCCTCACTGTGAATCCTCAGCCCAAACTCCGAGATGGTGAGGAGGCACCCATGTTCTCACAGGAAGAGGCAGAGCGGGTGCCAGCCTACTGGCCAAGGCCAGTTTTTTTTTTTTTTTTTTTTTTGAGATGGAGTCTCACACTGTCGCCCAGGCTAGAGTGCAGATCTCGGTTCACTGCAACCTCTGCCTCCCAGGTCAAGCAATTCTCCTGCCTCAGCCTTCAGAGTCAGAGTAGCTGGGATCATAGATACACACCACCACGCCCGGCTAATTGTTTTTTTTGTTTGTTTGTTTGTTTTTTTCAGTAGAGATGGGGCTTCGCCATGTTGGCCAGGCAGGTCTTGAACCCTTGATCTCAGGTGATCAGCCCACCTCAGCCTCCCAAAGTGTCGGGATTACAGGTATGAGCCACCGTGCCCGGCATTTTTTTTTTTTTTTTTTTGAGATGGAGTTTCGCTCTTGTTGCCCAGGCCGGAGTCCAACGGTGCAATCTCAGCTCACTTCAACCCCGACTTCCCAGGTTCAAACGATTCTCCTGCCTCAGCCTCCCAGGTAGCTAGGACTACAGGCACGCGCCACTATGCCTGCACAGCCACCAGGGGGCGCTAGAGCCCCGCGCAACCGCGCGCCTGCACCCGCAGAACCCGCAGCCTGGGACTGTGGTCAAGCCCCGCCCTGGGGAGCTCGCGTGCCCACGTTGATCCCGGGTCAGGGGTGGGGACGGCGGAGGTACCTGGGTTGTACATCCTCTGCGGAGCTATTAGGGCTTCAATTACCGGGATTGGAAGTGAATAATTATCTCCTGGGCCTCAGGCCACTGAGTCACTTCCCCTAGAAACCAGATTCCCAGGGCTGGCGGAAGAGGGGGTGGCTCGCAGGCTGAGTCGGGTGGCGGGGAGGCACTGCGGGTGGGGTGTGCAGTGGCCGCTGTTTTTGGTTAAGATCAGAACTGGGGAGCCTGGGTGTAAATTGCTGCTGGGCCATTTACCAGCCATGTGACTTGGGAAGACACTTCGCCTTTCTGTGCCTCAGTTTCCTTCTGTGTCAAGTGGGAGAAAACAGCATTTTCTCTTTACGATTGTCATAATCCACCTAAACTAAGCCCTCAGAGCAGTGCTTGGCACGTAATCCTCTAATAATTCATTGATCACTCAGAACTATTAATTAGGCTAGGCGAGGTGGCTTTTAATCCCAGCAGTTTGGGAGGCCGAGGCAGATGGATCACTTGAGGTCAGGAGTTTGAGACCAGCCTGGGCAACATGGGGAAACCCTGTCTCTACTAAAAATACAAAAAAATTAAAGCCAGGTGTGGTAGCTCATGCCTGTAATCCCAGCACTTTGGGAGCCCAAGGCGGGTGGATCACGAGGTCAGGAGTTCAAGATCAGCCTGACCAATATGGTGAAACCCTGTCTCTACTAAAAATACAAGAATTAGCAGGAATGGTGGCACACGCCTGTAGTTCCAGCTACTCGGCAGGCCGAGGGAGGAGAATTGCATGAACCCCGGAGGTGGACGTTGTGGTGAGCGGAGATTGCGCTTCAGCCTGGGCGACAGAGCAAGACTCCATCTCAAAAAACAACAACAAAAAAATTGGCCAGGCATGGTGACTCATGCCGGTAATCCCAGCTACTTGGGAAGCTGGGGCACAAGAATTGCTTGAACCCAGGAGGCAGAGATTGCAGTGAGCCAAGATCCAGCCACTGCCCTGCAGTCTGGGTGACAGAGCAACCTGTCTCCAAAAAAGAAGAAAGAAAAGAACATTAATTAATCATTAATTCAGTGTCATTGATTCTGTGATTACCATCATTTTGTATTATCACTTGGGCTCAGTAGGTAGTTAAGAAGTAGGGCTCTGCAGTGAGCCCAGTCTTTAGTCCTCACCAGCTTCTCCATAATGAGCTGTGTGACGTGGATATGTCACTTCACTGCCCTATGCCTCAGTTCCCTCATCTGACAAATGGGAAAATGAATAGCAAACCCTTCATTTGGGCTGAGAGAGATAAGGCCTGTGATGTTCTCAGCGTGGCTCTCGCTTCCATAAATGGAGTCCAGACTGTAAATACTGTTCATGCTTTTCTTAGGCAAGGACTTGTGGCAATTTTAGCTTCTAAGGCACTGTGAGGACAGAATATGGAACCGAAGCCAAGGGAAGGAACCGGAGGGAGAGATGGCATCAGGCACCTGAGCTCAGCAGAGCAGACCCTGAGTCCGGGAATCTGCCGTGGGAGTTCGGCCCACCCAGGCGAGAAAGGGAAGGACTCAGTAACATAATTCTCTTCTGGCCTGGGGCAGAGGTGTGTTGACCAAGGGGGACCATTTCCTGAGCCCTCTTGGTCTCCGTTGGACCCTAATGGGTGGGAAAAGAGCTGGTTGGACCCCTGCACCCAGACTTCTGGAGTTCTGTGTTAATTATTGATTGCTAGGTAACAAATTACTCCCACGTTTACTGGCTTAAAACAACAAACCTTTATTATCTCATACGGTTTTAGGAATTGACATGCGGTCTGACTTAGCGTGTAGTCCAGGGTCTCCCACTCATGAGATTGTAGTGCAAAACATGGGCTGGTGACAGGCACCCGAAGTCCCAGCTACTCAAGAGGCTGAGACAGGACGACTGTTTGAGACCAGAAGTTCAAGGCTATAGTGCACGATGATTGCCCCTGTGAATAGCCATTGCACTCCAGACTGGGCAATGTAACAAGACCCTGTCTCTTAAATAAATAAACAAACAAACAAAAATGGGCTAGGACTGTTCTCATCTGGGGCCCAACTGGGGCTGGATGATTCACTTCCAGGATGGTGGGAAGTGATGGTTTCAGTCCTGGCTGTTGCCAGGAGGTCTCTGTTCCTTGCTGGCTGTTTGCAGCAAGCCTCAGCTCCTCCTCACATGGGCCTCCAGAAAGCGACTTGGGTGTCCTTAAGACACGGTGGCTGGCTTTTCCCAGAGTGGACAGCTCAAGAGAGTACAAGGAGAAGCCTAAATGCTTCTTGTGACTCAGTCTCAGAAATCACACAGTGTCACTTCACTGTAGTCCCTTAGTTAAAAATGAGTCATTAAGGCCGGACGCTGTGGCTCACGCCTGTAATCCCAACACTTTGGGAGGCCAAGGTAGGCAGATCACCTGAGATCAGGAGTTTGAGACCATCCCGGCCAACATGGTGAAACCCCATCTCTACTAAAAATACAAAAACTAGCCAGGCATGGTGGCGTGCGCCTGTAATCCCAGCTACTCTGGAGGCTGAGGCAGGAGAATTGCTTGAACCCGGGAGGTGGAGGTTGCAGTGAGCCGAGATCGCTCCACTGTACTCCAGCCTGGGCAACAAGCAAGACTCCGTGTCAAAAAAAAAAAAAAAAGTGGGGCAGAAGAGAGATGGAGAGTGTCAGCAAGTCAGCAATGGAGATAAGGCTGCATTAGGTTTGGTGGGTAGTCGGGCACCTCCAGGGAGTGAAGAAAGTGAGAGGAGACAGCTGGGGCGTGGTGGCTCACACCTGTAATCCCAGCACTTTGGAAGGCCATGGCAGGCAGATTGCCTGAGGTCAGGAGTTCAAGGCCAGCCTGGCCAACATGGTGAAATCCCGCCTCTACTGAAAATACAAACATTCGCTGGGCATGGTGCCTTTCGCTTGTAATTCCAGCTTCTCAGGAGGCTGAGGCAGAAGAATCACTTGAACCCAGGAGGCAGTGGAGACTGCAGTGAGCCGAGATTGAGCCACTGCACTCCAGCCTGGGCAACAGAGCGAGGTTTTGTCTCAAAAAAAAAAAAAAAAAAAGAAAAAGAAAAAAGAAACACCTGGTCGAAGGGCATTCTGGGCATAGGGAACAGCCAGTGCTGAGACCTTGGAGTGGAGCATGAAGGTGAGTTTGAGGAACAGCTGGGAGGAGCCCAGGGTGCTGCAAGTGTCTTTAATATCTGTCAGCACCCTTCGAATTCACTGAAGGCCACTAGGGACAATGTCCGACACAATGTCATCTCTATCAGGCCTATTTGACAAGCCAGAGACACTGAGGCTCAGAAAGTGGGAGCCTCTGGCTGGAGGCAAGAGGAGACCTTTGGAAGTCACAGGCAATGCCGTGATGGGAACTTGGGCATGGGAAATGCCAACAGCCAGTGCCAGTGCCCAGCTGGGGGCCAAGCCAGGTCCCCGAGCCCCCTCCTTAACTGTGACCCAGGCCTGGAGAAGCACATTTTACAGATGCGGACACCAGGGCCTCCGCTCCGGGGCTTGTGACCCTGGGCAAGATCTTCGCTCTCAAGCCTCAATGTCTGCATCTGTAAAAGTGGTGTGAAGTTCTGTTGGCTATAGGGCTGGTCACTATGGCAACTCCTCTTCACAACCCTCAAGGGACATGGGACTCTCACACCCAATCATAGATTATAAACATTTTTTTTTTTTTGAGATGCAGTCTCTGTCACCCAGGTTGGAGTGCAGTGGTGCAATCTTGGCTAACCGAAACCTCTGCCTCCCAGGTTCAAGCAATTTTCCTGTCTCAGTCTGCCGAGTAGGTGGGATTACAGGCATCCACCACCACACCCAGCAATTTTTTTTTAAACAGAGTCTCACTCTGTCACCCAGGCTGGAGTGCAATGGTGCGAGCTCATTATGACCTTCACCTCCCAGGTTCAAGAGATTCTTCCTGCCTCAGCCTCCCAAGTAGCTGGGATTACAGGTGCCCACCACCATGCCCAGCTAATTCTTGTATTTTTCATAGAGACGGGGTTTTGGCATGTTGACCAGTCTTGTCTCAAACTCCTGACCTCAGGTGATCTGCCCCCCTCTTCCTCCCAAAGTGCTGGGATTACAGGCGTGAGCCACCGCGCGCCCGGCCTATATTCAACATTCTTTATCAATTTGCTGTGTGGAAGTACCTCCCCCACCTCCCAAGCCATTAATGTAAGTTTTCTCATCAAATTCTCCCCCACAACCCAATGGGGTAAGTTCTGTCCCTGTCCCTATTTTCCAGATGAGGAAACTGAGCCCCATAGAATCTATGTGACTGCACAGCTAGGAGATACAGAACAGAGAATTCTAAACCTGTCTGGGTGACCCCAGAGTCTTCATGCTTTATTACAGCTTCCCCTTAAACAATGATGTTCTGTCCTTGAAGTGGAAGAGGCTCTGATTGAGGATATTGATTTAAGTACCTCAGTTTTCTTATCATAAAATGAAAATAGTAATATTAATAATACAGCAACCCCAGGGCCATTGTAAATATTTTTTTTTGAGACGGAGTTTTGCTCGTTGCCCAGGCTGGAGTGCAATGGCACCATCTCAGCTCACTGCAACCTCCACCTCCTAAATTCAAGCGATTCTCCTGCCTCAGCCTCCCGAGTAGCTGGGATTACAGGCATGCACCACCACATCCAGCTAATCTTTTTTGTATTTTTAGTACAGACTGGGTTTCTCCATGTTGGCCAGGCTGGTCTCAAACTCCTGACCTCAGATGGTCTGCGTGCCTCAGCCTCCCAAAGTGCTGGGATGATAGGCATGAGTCACTGCACTCAGCCTTGTAAAGATTAAAGGAGTTAACATATGTAAAAAGTCCAGAGCCCTGCTGTCCAGCACAGTAGCTACCAGCCAGATGTGGCTACTTACATTTTAATTAATTAACGTTAAATAAAGTGGCTGGGCCGGGGGGTGGCTCATGCCTGTAATCCCAGCACTTTGGGAGGCCGAGGTGGGCAGATCACTTGAGGTTGGGAGTTTGAGACCAGCCTGGCCAACATAGTGAAACCCCATCTCTACTGAAAATACAAACATTAGCTGGGCATTGTGGCGCTTGCCTGCGATTCTAGCTTCTCAGGAGGCTGAGACAGGAAAATCACTTGAACCCAGGAGGTGGAGGCTGCAGTGAGCCAAGATTGTGCCACTGCACTCCAGCCTGTGTGACAGAGCTGTACTCCGTCCCACCTGCCACCAAAATTAAATGAAGCTCCAAATTCAGTTCCTTAGTAACACTAACCCCATTTCAAATACTCAATTATATTAACATTATTATTATTATTATTTTTAATAAAATAGAGGCAGGGCTTATTGACTCACATCTGTAATCACAGCACTTTGGGAGGTGAAGGTGGGTGGATCACCTGAGGTCAGGAGTTCAAGACCAGCCTGCCCAACATGGTCAAACCCCATCTCCACTAAAAGTATAAAAAATTAGCCTGCGTGGTGCTGGGTACCTGTAACCCCAGCTACCCAGGAGGCTGAGGCAGGAGGATCTCTTGAACCCAGGAGGTGGAGGTTGCAGTAAGCCAAGTTTGCACCACTGTACTCCAGCCTGGGTGACGAGTGAAACTCTGTTTCGAAATTAATAAATAAATAAAATAGAGATGGGCTCTCACTATGTTGCCCAGGTTGGCCTTGAACCCCTGGGCTCTAGCGATCTGCTCACCTCGGCCTCCCAAGGTGCTGAGATTACATGCATGAGCCACAGCATCTGGCCATATTACCCTTGTTATCATTCATCTCATGAATATCCTATTATTTCATATTTACTTTTATACTGTCATTATTTTAATATAAAGTATATTGTGTTATATTTATAGCATATTTATATTTATAATCCCAGGTGATTACTATTATTGTTATGTTTATTATTCCTATTAGTATCCTATTGTTATTCACATTCACTATTAATCCTATAACAGCTAACAGTAAGTATTATTAATCAAACCAGTTAACTCTTGTTATATTATTATATTGACTGCTATTGGCCCTTTTATTATTAAATAATAATAAATTACTTAATTTATTATTAATCCTGTACTAACTTGAAATTTATGTATTTTTAACATTTATTTTATTGGCTGAGCGTGGTGACTCATGCCTGTAATCCCAGCACTTTGGGAGGCCAAGGTGAGTGGATCACAAGGTCAGAAGTTCAAGACCACCCTGGCCAACACGGTGAAACCCCGTCTCTACTAAAAATACAAAAGTTTGCTGGGCATGGTGGCAGATGCCTGTAATCCCAGCTACTCAGAAGGCTGAGGGAGGAGAATCACTTGAACCCGGGTCAGGGAGGTTGCAGTGAGCTGAGATTCCAACATTGCACTCCAGCCTGGGTGACAGAGTGACACACTGTCTCGAAAAAATTTTTTATTTAATTTTTAATTTTACCTATTTTATTTTTTTGAGACAGAGTCTTGCACTGTCGCCCAGCTGGGCTGGAGTGCGGTGGCACGATCTCGGCTCACTGCAACGTCCACCTCCCAGATTCAAGCGATTATCCTTGCCTCAGCCTCCCAAGTAGCTTTGATTACAGGTGCCCACCACCACACCCAGCTAACTTTTTTCTATTTTTAGTAGAGATGGGATTTCACTATTGGCCAGCCTCGTTTCAAACTCCTGACCTCGTGATCCACCCGCCTCAGCCTCCCAAAGGGCTGGGATTACAAGTGTGAGCCACCGTGCCTGGCAAATGTATTTTATTTTATTATTGTTATTTATTTATTTGTCTTAGAGACTGGGTCTTACTTTGCTGTCTGGGCTGGAGTATGTAGTACCATCGTAGCTTACTGCAGCCTCGACCTCCTGGACTCCAGCAATCCTTAAGCCTCAGCCTCCCCAGTAACTGGAACTACACAGATACACCATCACACCCAGCTAATTTTTGTATTTTTTTTTGTAGAGGTGTGGGTTTCATTTTATTGCCCAGGCTGGTCTCAAACTCTTGTGCTCAAGTGATCCTCCTGCCTTGGCCTACCAAAGTGCTGGGATTCAGACATGAGCCACCATGCCTGGCTTACTTTTTTCTTTTTTTTTTTTTAGATAGGGTTTCACCAAGATGGCCAGGCTGGTCTTGAACTCCTGACCTCAGGTGATCCACCCACCTCGGTCTCCCAAAGTGCTAGGATTACAGGCGTGAGCCACCGCACCTGGCCGCTTTTTTCTTTTTTTGAGACGAGGTTGCCCTCTTTCGCTGAGGCTGGAGTGCAGTGGTGTGATCTTGGCTCACTGCAACCTCCGCCTCCTGGGTTCAAACAATTTTCCTTCCTCAGCCTCCAGAGTAGCTGGCATTACAGGCGCCCACCACCATGTCCAGCTAATTTTTTTGTGTTTTTTATAGGGATGGGGTTTCACTATGTTGGCCAGGCTGGTCTCGAACTCCTGACCTCAGGCGATCCACCCACCTTGGCCTCCCAAATTGCTGGGATTACAGGCATGAGCCATCGAGCCCGACACTTTTGAATTTTTTTTTTTTTTTTTTTTTTTTTTTGAGACGAAGTTTCACTGTTGTTGCCCAAGCTGGAGTGCAATGGCGCAGTCTTGGCTCACCACAATCTCCAACTCCTGGTTCAAGCTCTTCTCCTGCCTCAGCCTCCTGAGTAGCTGGGATTACAAGTGCCCACCACCATGCCTGGCTAATTTTTGTATTTTTAGTAGAGACAGGTTTTTGCCATGTTGACCAGGCTTGTCTTGAACCTCAGGTGATTCACCTGCCTCAGCCTCCCAAAGTGCTGGAATTACAGGCATGAACCACCGTGCCCGACCTTGAATTTTTATGAGTACATAGTAGATGTGTGTATTTATGGGGTATGGGGGCTATTTTGATACCCCCCATGCAATGTGTTAATAATCACATTAGAGTAATGAGCTATCCATCGCATCAAGCACATATCATGTATTTGTGTTTGTATTAGTTAATTTCTGTTGTTATTAGTTATTATTAATACTAATTGCTAACATGAATATTAATAGCATTGATCATTATTAATTTACTGCTATTGACTCTTGTGTTGTAATTGTTATTAATCCTTCGAGCCTCCAGCTTTCTGGAACTTGGCCAGCAGGAGGTGTTCGAGTTTTTCACAGCAGGGAGGAAGGGCGGTTGGACCTGTTCTCCTAAGGGGGCCTGGCTTGTGTCTGGGAGCTGCTGATCAGTTGTGGGAATTCGAATAACCCTTTCTCTCCTTGGCCCCAGTGACCTGCAGGGTGGGTAGAGCCGCGGCTGGCTGGCCTCCCAGTGGCGATGAGGACCTCGCTGTGCTTGCGGCAGCGGCGCTCTCAAATCTAGGGCACAGTGATGGGAAGGTTATTTGCTGGAATCCTTTTGCCTTTCCAAGGGAAAACAAACACAAAAAGCGAGAAGTCTTCGGGTCTCAGTGAGCATCAAAACAAGAAACTGAACTCCGGTGGGGACACGGGCGAGCAACTAAGCAAGGAAGGAAACCAGTTTGTGCCTCCGAGAAATCTGGCAGGCGAGAAGGCTTGAACCGTGATTAAAAAGGGGAAGAACCGCAAGTCCCAATTTAAGTCAGCGGAGCTGCTGTCTGGGCAAGTGAGAGGGAAAGTGCTTGTGGCTGGCAGATTTCAGCAGCCATGTGGCATTGGCTGGGTACCGGGCTGCTGTGTGGGTGCCGCCTGGCAGCTGCATGGCTACAAACAAGTAACTGTTTTCTTTTGGCCTCAGTGTCCCCAAGTATAAGAAATTGAACAAATTATATGGGGTAATCCATTCAGACTTTTTATTTTTTGAGATGGAGTCTTGCTCTGTCACCCAGGGTGAGTGCAGTGATGCGATCTTGGGTCACTGCAGCCTCCACCTCCGAGGTTCAAGCAATTCTTCTGCCTCAGCCTCCCCAGTAGCTGGGATTACAGGCACACGCCACCTTACCCAGCTAATTTTTGTATTTTTAGTAGAGATGGGTTTTCACCATGTTGGCCAGGCTGGTCTCAAACTCCTGACCTCAGGTGATCCACTGGCCTCAGCCTCCCAAAGTGCTGGGATTACAGGTGTGAGCCACTGCACCCGGCCTCCTTGAGACTTCATTGACCCTCCCCCACCCCACCCCTCTTCCCACATCCTCAGAAGCTGTGTGAACAGCTTGAATCCCACCCTCAACAGGTCCTTCTCCTCACAGCCCTCCATGGCACCCTACTGCCCTCAAAATATTCCCAAAGTCCCCACCAGGACCTTCAAAACACCATGTGATGGGTCCACCTTTGAAACGTCACCTCTTATCAGTATAGGTGTCACCACTGCCTTTATGACTTTCTTCTAATGCATCAAATGTATTCCCACCTCAGCACCTTTGCACATGCTGTTCCTTTGGCCTGGAATGCTCTTCCCTCAGATGTTATAGTACCTGGATCCTTCTTGTCATGGGGGGCTCTAAGCTCATGTATTAGTTCCTCAGAGGTGTTCTTCCTGAGCCCCAGATCTAAGATATCCCCTTCCCAATCTCCATCCCATAACTGTTTTGTCATTCCATAAGTGATCCCACTACATATGTCCCCTCACCAGAAGATCAGCTCCACGCAGGCAGAGATATTTGTGTTGTTCACTGCTGTGTTCCCAGCACCTAGAACAGTGCTTGGTGCATAGCAGTTATTTCATACCTATGTGTGGAAAGCAGATTTTTGTGGCCCTTGTCTTCAAGGTCATTGGACAGCAGGAATCCTATAGCAGGCCAGCTCCCTTCCCCCATCTACTTGGAGCCTGGAAATCCCCACCTTCTGGGGAACCCCTTCCTGTAGCTCGAAGGCCAGGACTCCCTGAGTGCTTCCTGGAGCCAAGTCTCGAGCTTACTGCTTTAATGCATTAACTCACTTAATTCTCACTGCCAGGAGAGTGGGCACACATTATTTCCATTTCATAGGCAAGGAAGTGGAGGTACGGAGAAGTCAAGTCATTTGCCCGGGTAGGAAGAGGGGGAGGCAGTGGAATGGAGACACTTGCTGCCCGGTAAGGCTTGAGGTGGCCCCTCCAAGCTGGGGACGTGGGCGACTAGTTTCCTGTTGGGGGAGGGGGAGAAGGGTAGACATTCCTCCCTCCTCGCCCTCCCACGTGTTGAGGGAGACGCTGACTGAGAGCATGCCCCACTCCGGACTAGGGGGAAGCCCACTGTCCGTCTCGGTTCCTCATGAGGCCGCGGGGAAAATGTAAGTAGCCTGGAAGCTGGCAGGGGGGTGGGCGCAGAGGCCACGGGAGCCAGTGGTCCGAGAGGGCTTCCTGGAGAAAGATGCAACCCTCCTAGAGTTGGAGGACAGGACGGGTAGCCGGAGGGAGGCTGATTTACACTGGCACCGGCTGTAGCAAAGGCAAAGCTGAGGGCTGGGGCCAGAACCCAAACTGGGGGCTGGGGCCGTGGCGGATCGCCTCAGCTGATCGCAGATAGTCAGGGCGGGGCAGGGCTGGGCTGTGTCCCTCGGGCGATGATGAAAGACTGGGTCGCTATTGCACGACCCAGCCCTGCGGGCGCTGATAAGGCCCTGCAGGAGGGAGTCAGCAGAGATGCACCCCTTGGAGGCCAGACCTCTCGACCCTGCCCTCCCTAGGCCCTGCCCCTTCATCCGGCCCCGCCTCCAGGCGCTGAGGCACCCGGTGGCCTGCTGGCATCGAGTGGGTGAGGCTAAGTTCGCCCCGCCCATTCGATCCTCCCTTCTTTAGGCTGTGGGACGCCAAATCGAGTGGGCACGTGGTGGGCGTGACTTCGCAAGGCCCCGCCTCTTGCCTGGCCCGCGTTAGGAGAGGCCTTAGACCAGGTCAGCAGCAGACTAGCGGGATTGGTAGGCGGGACCAGCCCAGGCTCCGCCCTCATGTCCCGCCCCACCAGCCGAGTCTCCGGCCCGTGGGCGAACAGGGGCGTGACTCCTGGTGGCCCCGCCCCTGTCGCGGCCGCCCTCCTCCGCCAGGCTCAGCTTGCGCTGCCGATACCTCTTTACATAACGGCGCAGGGCGGCATGGGTCCGGGCCACCGCCTCCGCCCGGCTGCCCGCCCGGACTGTCGCGGCCCGCGGTGGCGACGGCGGCGGCTGCAAAGTTTCCCAGGCGGCGGCGGCCCAGGGGCGCATCCTCCCGCAACTGTCAAGCGCTGGCGGCGGAAATGATGAGGCGCTGGCCATTTTCCGAGCCCGGGTTTCCTGCCTGAGCCCCGCTCCAGCGAGCCGCTAGCGAGAAGCCGGCGCGCGGGAGAGGACGCTCCCGGGGCGGGGGCCCACCCGCCCCCTCGGGATTTCGGGGGCCCGGGGGCGCGCGACGCCATGGGCCGGCCGGGCCCGGAGCCCCTGTCTCTCAGGTGAGTCCGCCTTTGCCGGCAATGTCCTCCTCTGGGGCCGGGAGGGCTTTCGTGGGGGAAGGGAAGTCCCCGTGTCCGGTTCTGCCCGGGCTTTGCGCGTCACCCCCTGCCCAAAATACTGCCCTGCGGCTCAGATGGAGGCGTTCCGGGGTGACGGCTCCCAGCACCTGCGACCCCCCCCCCCCAGCTACCACCACCACGCACACACGTGTTGAGGAGAGCGTTGGGATGATAGCTGAGGCCGTGGCAGCGGGGAGAGGGGCATCGCTCGCCGACACCCCCAGCCCACCCTACAGTAGCCTCGCCGGTTGGGGGCGGCCCTCCCCTCAACTTGTGCCTAGGGAGGAGCGGTCATCCATTGCTACCTTGAAAGTGAAAGTAGTCAAACTGAGGCTGTGAACACAGATGAGCCCTTGGGTGTGGGGGCAGCGGGAGAAGATGCGCCGGCCTCTCCCCACCCCCATTCCGGGCCATGTGGCTAAGAGGGTAGCGCCCTGATTCAGGAAGCCCCTCTCCCCAGTCCCTGCACTGCCGAGGTGGGCCGGGCCAGGCCCCCGTATGCTGCTGAATTGGGTGCTTCACCAGGGCTAGGGGTCCCAGAGACAGGTTTCTGGGACTGATCTTCTCACACCTCCGACCTGGGGTTCCCTGGGAATACCCTGACCGAAAAACGTCAGAAGGGGGTGTTGGTCTTCTAGATCCTGACAATTGGGAGGGTATTTCAGAGGCCTCTGATGCCTGGTGCAGAAATCTCCTCCCCTCCCTGCCTCCTTCCCACCCTCCAGGGGAGCTTTGTTTTGAGGGAGGGGATTGCATTTGAGGAACCGGAGAGGGGTGTCTGCCTGCTTGTCCCGCTTTATTTTCTTTAGTTTCCTCGTTCTCCTGTTTCTCTTCCCCATTCCCAACCACAATTGATGTAGGTGAGGAGGTCACTGCCTGCAGCTGGGGGCCTCCAGGGAGGGGTACGGCCAGGCTGGGCTGAGTGGGAGGAAGTGAAATCTGGTGGGGGATTTGGAGCAGAGGCCCGGGCAAAGCGGTGTGGGCAGGGCCAGCTTTCGTGGCAGGAGAGCCGAGATCTGACCCACAGCCCCTCACCGGGGAGATGACAGTTCCCTCACGCCAGCCAGCAGCTAAGGCCTCAGGGCCCCTGCCAGGGCAGTGGGCGTGTGGGTCTCCATGGATGCAGGTGCACGTTGTGTCTGGGTTTCCCATCACTGACCTGGCCACTCTGGAGGCTCCTCTGGACCTGCCCTTGTGGAGGGAGAGCCTGCAGAGGCCACCTGGGTAGGCTGAGCTTGGGGGATGAGAGCCTGGGCCCACTGAGGGAAGTTGGAAGGGTTTTTAGTGCACTTTTCCTGAGCTTGTTCCCACAACCCCACTCTGGGAGGGAAAATCCTTCTGAGCCAAAGGGTGAGCATTCTTAGAACTTTTGCGAGTCCCTACGGGCCACAGAGCAGCCAGCTGGGAAGGGGCTGACCCTGAGCATCAGCAGCTGGGGGCTTGGCCTGCAGGGGCTCAGCAGGAAGTGGAGGAGGGTCCTGGAGACTGCACTTCGCTGCTCCCGCAGCCTCCATTCAGCTGAAGGCATGGGCAAGTGACTTGGAACCTCAGTTTCCCCCTGTATAAAACAGGGTAATAACAGGTTTGCATTGGAGATTTAATGAGCCGGTGTGTAATGAGCACCTGCTGCCTGGCAAAGAGAAGCGATTCAGTTGCAGGTGGTGGTGGTGCTTTCATCATCGCCTTCGTGAGTGTTATTGTTATTGGCTGTGAGCTGCTCCTTCTGCAGTCTCCCTTGAGCATCTGTTGCGCACATAGCACTGGAGTGTCCAGGGTGTTTGGGAGCAGAATTTTGAAGATCTGGGCACTTCCTTAGCCAGGAGGCCTTGCTGAACTGCCCCACCTCAGTTTCCTCATCTGTGAAGTGGGTGTGCTAATAGCACCTACTTCTTAGGGTCATGGGAACCATGAATGAGTGAATTCACAGAGTCTAGAATGGCTTGGTCGGGAGGAAGAGAAGCAGCCTTGGGGCTGGGATGATCTTTTTTGCTGTGGATGTTAGCTCTGTGGGCTTTCCTTCCTCCTCCCCCTCACCCCCATGCCTCTCAAACCTGGTCCTGATGCTCCTCCTCTGATAAATAGAACTTTTGAATACAAATAGATCCCGTAGGACCGCTAAGTCCTTGGATTTCTGGGTCCCACTGTGCCACCCCCAGATATTCTCCATATACTGGGTGGAGCAGAGCTGGAAGCACTTGGAGGGACCTAGCCACCAGTCCTAGTGCCACCTGTCTCGGGTGAGGGGAACCCAGGTGCCCTCCCCAGCCAGGGTGGGGAGGGTCATTGAAGGGGTCTCAGGGACATAGTAGGGAGCTGTCCCTCAGTCTGGGCCAATACAGCTCCTTTCGCTGAAAACGCCTTTGGGGCCCAGTTTACATGACCACATACCCTTCTGAGGGCTGATGTTCACGAGGGTCTCCCATTGCTGAAAATCCTTGGGTTGGTCACTTAACCTCTCTGAGGCAATTGAGACAGCATCTGTGAAAGACTCGAACAGCTATAGCACTCGCTGTGACACAGCATATAAAGCACTGAGTGCTGAGCCTGGCACTCAATTAACAATAGTAGATATTACTGTTATTATTAAAACGAGTCTTTTCCTGTTGAATTCCCGCTTCCGCCTGGTAGCAGTATGGGCTTTAGAGCCAAATCGGGCTCTACTGGCTTCCAGGTATGAGGTCCTAGGCAGGGAACCTGGCTTCTCTGGTCTGAGCCTCGCCTGCCTGATGGAAGCCAAGAGTTCCAGCCTCCGCAGGGTGGCTGCGTGAAGTACAGCGTCTGGACTGGGACTGTGTTGGCTGTACTTGCTCTGGCTGTGTGACCTTGGGCTGGTCCCTTAACCTCTCTGAGCCACAGGTCTTTTTGTCTATGAAATGGGGCTGCTGCCAACTCCCTGTTAGGGTGGTTTTGAGAAGAGGAGGCATGCACAGTGCCCAGCATGCAGTTGGCACTGAATAAGTGCAAACCATTCTTGTTGATGGCCAGTAGGGGCTGGCACTTAACTGCCAGGTTTCCTGGGAAAATGGTCCCCAGGGGCTTGTGGGCATTCAGCATCTGTGATGAGGTGAAGCAGGAAGCCGCTTCCATTGGGCAGGCCGGAGAAGCCTGCCTCAGTGAGTCCAGAGGGGCAGTGCCAGCTGCTCATTCCCTGCAAGACCCCATTCTGCACTACCCACCCTTCCCGAGGAAACTGAGGCGGGCAGGCTGCCCCGGGGAAGTGACTCAGCCAGGGTCACTTGCTGAGTCAGGCCTTATTGGACCCAGGAGTCCTGTACCCCAGCACCCCAGCTCTCTAGCTCCTCAGCTCCCCAGCTTCCCAGGGCTTGAGATCTCTTGGAGACTGAGCAGGTCCCGAGGCCTGGCAGCAGGATCAGGGCCACCGCTGGACATCCGTTCAATGGGGCCCTGCCGCCGGGGGGGACCAGCACCCTTCTACCAGGGCTCCAGGGTTCCGCTGGCCACCACTGGACATCTTTCCTCCCAGCAGGGGCAAAGGACACTTCCCCAGGGGAAGAGGTCGTCCTGGCAGACCCCCCGCCCTGCCCCAGCCGGAAATCCGGCAGCTGAGCAGTTGGATAGAAGATTTTTCCTCCCACGCCACCCTATCAGGGGTCAGTCAGTGGGGCCGGGCCACAGGCTTCCTTGTGAGCCAGGCCTGGAGCCCCTGGGGGCCCGCCCGGATGTGACCCCCCCACCATCCTGGCTGGCCAGCGGGGAGCCGGCTGCTGCCTAGGACATGTGTCCTCTGGGAGGCCTGGGAGGGAGGAAGTCTGTGTCCTGCTCACAGGGGCTGCCTCACAGGGCACCCGATGGGGGGCCCCAGCTGGGGAACTGGGAATGTGATCAATCAGGAAGGTGGACACACAAGGGGACCACTAGCATGGGATCTGCCCTTTCAGAGCTCACACACTGGCATCATCTCAAGGAGGAGAGGCCCAGAGAGGGCAGTGTCTGCTGGGAGAGGTGAGGGAATTGAGGGCATAAGCATGTCCCTCCTGATGTCCCCAAGCAGCGCATGGGAAGGAGGTTCACCAGAGGCTGTCCTCCTAGGATCTCACCTGTCTGCCTTCAACCCAGAGGCAGTGAAAGGAGGAAACCACGGCCTTGGGATGGGGAGGTGGGATTCTGACAGTTCTGCCTCTCCATGGGGAGATAGCTCCTGGCTTTCCCTACCTCCTGAAACCTAGCTGGGGTGGTGGCTGGGATGTCAGGCTGGCGGTGTGGGCAGAGAAAGAGGACATTTCCTGTTCCGGCAGACTGTGCTCGCCTCATAAATGTCTCCAGGCACAAGGTGACCCCAGCAAGGGTGCATCAGTGCCCTGCTGGCTGCCTCGTGGCCTGGGGTAGAACATATCTCTTGGCCTCCCCAGGGTCCCCGCCTTTGCCCCGCTCTTCCCATGGGCATCTCTGCACCTGGCAATTTGAATGCTGTGAAAGGGCAGTGGGCCGCCTGCCAGGCAGTGTGTGTATCAGAATCCCACAGCTCTCTGGGCCTCCTTAGGCCATGGGGTCTGGGCTTCTGGAGCAGTTGGTGCTAGGCATGGAGAAGATAGAAATGTTCCCTGTGGCCTGGATTCAACCTGGAGGCCTCACTGGAGGAAGTGTCTCCTCTGAAGGTGTGAGACTTCCTATATGTGTCTGTGAGCTGGGGCAGGGGAGAGTGGAGGCTCTGGACTGGCCCAATTTAACTTCATTTACTACACTTTAAGAAATCTTCCCCAGGCTGGGCACAGTGGCTCACACCTGTAATCCCAGCACGTTGGAAGGCCAAGGTGGGAGGATCACTTGAGCCCAGGAGTTTGAAACCAGCCTGGGCAATATAGTGAGACCCTGTCTCTACAAAAACAACAACAACAACAACAAAAACTGGGTATGGTGACACACTCCTGTGGTCCCAGATGTTCAGGAGGCTTGCTTAAACCCAGAAGGTCAAGCTTGCAGTGAGTGAGCTGTGATCACGCCACTATACTCCAGCCTCGGTGACAGTCAGATCTGTCTCAAGAAAAAAAAAAAAAACCCTCCCCAAGCCTCAGCAGGGGGAATTCCCACCATGGATAAAGGCTTTCTCTGAATGTGGGCCTGATCATTTAACGGAAAATTTTAGCTTCCCCAAATTATATTATTATCCAGGGTTATTAGCTAGAGGAGAGGCTGATAAGTCCTGATCTCGGGGGGTCGTGGATTAAGGGGATCCCACAGCTCAGAGCCAGGTTCCCAGCTGTTCAGGGTCCTGTGATTTCTTACTGACTGGGTGCCTTGGGCTGGCTGTGCTTCTTGGGGAGTGCCAAGAAGCGGACTGTTTTGAGGCGCTGGATAGATAGCTCTCTGGTGGATCCGGCTGTGTTCTGAACTTGGGGTCCTGAGATGCAGGCACCCCTAGCCCCAGCTGGCGGGAGTGCAGCTAGTTGCCTCCATGTGTTTGCTGCAGGGAGGGACTTGGGGGTTGGGGACCAGGATGCTGAGCTCTTCCTGCTCCACATCATCCTGCCCCTCACCCAGCTGCAGGATTTGGGGAAACCCTGGAGACCCCCACAGCTGGGAGCTTCCTGCCCTAGAAGGCAGCCTGAGTAGGTAGCAGGCTCCTGGGTGCTAGGGCCCCTCTGTGGGGAAGAAGGTGGTTCATTTCTCTGGCCGACCAGCCTCCCCAGAATCTCTGCTCTGGGTTAGAAGTATCCCAAAGACACCCTGCACCCCACTCATACCCTACAGTGGAAGCCTGGGGACCCTGGGATCATCATTGCTTCCTGTCCACAGCTTGTCAGCCTCTCACCCCCATCCCAGGGTTGTCACGATCTGATCAATCGCTTTTTATCTGCGCCTGGCACATAGTAAGCACTCAATAAACGCCACTGCCTGGGCCAGGGCCAGGGAGGGGGCCACCTTCCTGTGGCCTGCCTGCCCTCCTGGCCAGAAAACCTCCCTGGCACAGACCCTTCCATAGCTTGAGCTGCAGCTGATGGCTCTGGGCTGGCGACTTCCTGCCTGGAGCGGGCCGCCGCCTCTCCCCTGAGAAGGTCTTTTGTTCCAACTCCCCGTGATGCCCCCAGCCATGCCCAAGAGGCAGGCCCCCCTGTGGCTTCCCCTGGCAGCCTGACTCCAAGGCTGGAGCTTTTCTTTTCTAACAGTAATAGTAAGAAAATAGCAGCAGCCACTCATGAGCCCCATAGGAAGCACCCTATAGACATCAGTCCTTTTTCTTTTTTTTCTTATAGAGATATGGTCTGCTTCTGTCACCCAGGCTGGAGTGCAGCGGTCCCTCGACCTCCTGGGCTCAAGCAGTCTTCCTGCTTCAGCCTCCCGAGTAGCTGGGACTACAGGCCCAGGCACCATGCCAGGCTAATTTCTTTTTTGTATTTTTAGTAGACACAGAGTTTCATCATGTTGCCCAGATTGGTCTCGAACTCCGGGGCTCAAGCGATCCTCCCGCCTTGGCCTCCCAAGGTGTTGAGATTATAGGTGTAAGCCACCGAGCCCAGCCTCTCATTTTTGTTTTTTCCTTCTGCCCTGTGGCTGTTTTCCTTAACATTGGTGGGTTTGGGACCTGGACAGAGCTACTGTCGACTCCTGACTCCAGCCAGAGCTGAATGAGACCTTTATATCCTCTCCTCTGGGACTCACTCATTCATCCAATAAGCATTCATTGGGAAGTGAGCCCTTCTTGTGTGCATTCAGGCACTGATCAGACAATTTAGGGGTGCCCTCTCGGGGGGGGTCTTTTTTTTTTTAAATGAGAGGGAGTCTCGCCCTGTTACCAGGCTGGAATGCAGTGGCATGATCTCAGCTCACTGCAACCTCTGCCTCCCAGGTTCAAGTGATTCTCCTGCCTCAGCCTCCAGAGTAGCTGGGATTACAGGCGCGCACCACCACGCCCAGCTAATTTTTATATTTTTAGTAGAGATGGGGTTTCACCATGTTGGCCAGGATGGTCTCTATCTCTTGACCTCATGATCCGCCCTCTTCGGTCTCCCAAAGTGCTGGGATTGCAGGCGTGAGGCACCACGCCCGGCTGTGTGCGGGGGTGGGGGGGGGTGGGGGGGGGGGGGGGGGGGGGGGGGTTCTGTAATCACTAGCTACGGGGCCACTGTGTTGTAGTTGCCTCATCTGGAAAATGGAAGCAATTGTTGGACCTACTTCCTAGGGCTGTTAGGAAGCTTGGGAGAGGTAATGTTTTGCAAAAGTAGTTAAGAAAAGATGCCTGAGGCCGGGCGCAGTGGCTCAAGCCTGTAATCCCAGCACTTTGGGAGGCCGAGGCGGGTGGATCATGAGGTCAAGAGATCGAGACCATCCTGGTCAACATGGTGAAACCCCGTCTCTACTAAAAATACAAAAAATTAGCTGGGCTTGGTGGCGTGTGCCTGTAATCCCAGCGACTCAGGAGGCTGAGGCAGGAGAATTGCCTGAACCCGGGAGGCGGAGGTTGCGGTGAGCTGAGATTGTGCCATTGCACTCCAGCCTGGGTAACAAGAGCGAAACTCCGTCTCAAAAAAAAAAAAAAAAAAGATGCCTGATGTGATCTCAGCGTGGTAACACAAGCCTGCAGTCCTAGCTACTCTGGAGGCTGAGGCAGGAGTATCTCTTGAGCCCAGGAGTTTGAGGCAGCAGTGAGCTATAATCGTGCCACTGCGCTGCAGCTTGGAAGACAGAGTGAGACCCTGTCTCTAAAAAGAGAAAGAAAAATGCCTCATGTGTAGCAGACGCTCAGTAACTGTCATTGTTCTTATGGGGGGAGATGGCAGAGGGGCCCAGTGAGGGGGTGCTCCCAGCTATTGCCTGGACAGTGAGGGACCCGGAGTGGGTGCAGCTGTTCTGAGGAAGGCTCCTGCCAGGGTTTGGCTCTGCAGTTGGGCTTCAAGACTCTGACATACAGGGCTGGATGGAGGCCCAGGGTGCCCAGAAGGTAGGACAGCCTGGGGGCGGGGGAGGTTGGTTCATGCTGGTTACCACGCAGCTGCCAGGAGAGCCAGTTTGCAAATCCAACTGATCTCTCGCATTCATATGTTCATTTAACAGACATTCATTGAGCTCCTGCTGCATGCTAGGAGCTGGAGCTGGAGCAGGGAATGACTCATGGAGCTCAGTCTGGTGGGGAGACTGGCACTAATAAAAACACCCTTTTAAGTGATAGTGTGTGCCCAGTGTGCTGAAGGTCAAGTTCAGTTGGGAGCTCAGCAGAAGCTTCTCTTACATGCAACTGGAAGCAGACAGGGCAGAGGGAATGCTCATGCCAACACCCACAGGCAGCTGGCGTGGCTAGAGGCAGATCGTGTAGGCGAGGCAGGAGCTGGGAATGGAATCAGAGCTCTCTGGGCGTCCTCCAAGCCACGAGGGTAGTGCCTGTCTCACCTGTGTCAAGGTTGTGTGTGGGCAAGAGTGGGACTGACCAAGAACAGGTTCCCCCATGTGGGGGTAAGACCCTCGTGCTTCAGGGACAGGAAGAACATGGTGGCCAACGGCAGATGTGGCCCCTCTCCCTTCCCTTCTGCCTGACAGCTTTTACTGACTACTAACTGTGCAGAGCGCCTACTGCGTGCAGGTCCCAAGGAGCCTGTGATGTACAAAACTGTTGACTATAGCAGGGCACAGCGGTTCATGCCTGTAATTCCAGTACTTTGGGAGGCCAAGGCGGAAGGAGTTTGAGGCCAGCCTAGGCAACATAGTGAGACCCCATCTCTACAAAACATACAAAAATTAGCCATGTGTCGTGCCTGTAGTCCTAGCACTTTGGGAGGCTAAGGTGAGGATTGCTTGGGCCTGGGAGGTCTAGGCTGCCGTGAACCATCAGTGGCACTGCACTCCAGCCTGGGTGACAGAACAAGACCCTGTCTCAATAGAAAAAAAAGATTGTTGACTCTGCACAGCCCCTCCAGCGAGGGCAGAGGTACCTGCTTGTACTCTCTGGTGTTCTACAGTGATGGGCCACGGGGGCTCCACCATGGCCTCACGTGGCAGGGGCACCCTTCATTGCCAGTGCCCTGCAGACGTGCCCAGCAGGACATGGCCACATGCAGAGACGGTGCTTGTGGAGGGGTGTGTGGCAGAGAGAGCCCTGTTTTCAGGTTTGCGTCTCCACCTTGCGCCCCCTTTCATGAATTCCCTACAGATACCTTGCAAAGTGGATGCCATGCTGCTACTTGCTTCGCAGATGAGGAAATCCAGGTTCAGAGAGGTTGAGTCAGGTGTCAGGGGCCACACAGCCAATATGTGGCCCCCTTTGTAATGTGAGCCCCGGGAGAGCAGTGTTTCTCTGTGCTGTTCACTGTGGTATCTGGGGCCTAGCCTGGTGTCTGGCACACAGTAGCCCTCAGTAATACCTGGAGGGAGGATGAAGGAGGGCATGGTTGGAGGCGGCAATTGTCCCCAGGCCCCTGTGGCTCTGTAGCTTGTGTTGTGCAGCCACTGCCCCTGCCAGGGAGGGAGTCACCGGAGGTACCACTGTTCATTCATGGTGTGCTGATATCAGGGATCTGCAGGCCCAGCTTTGTGGCCTGAGTGGGGAGAGCATTTCTTCTCCATGCTGAAGAGCAGACCTGGATATGTGGTCCCCAGCAGGGGCCCAGCCAGGCTCAGGAGGAAGGAAGGATGGCACCGATGAGAGCCCACAGAGGTCCCAGCTGTTTGGCACCACGGACAGCAGAGGGGTGGGGGGGACTCAGTGACATTCTGGTGATGTGCCTAAGGAAAGGCCCTCTGGCCATGGGAGGAGAAGGGCACCCCAGCTAAGATGGGTAGGCAAAGGTTTGCCGGTCCTGAGGGTCCCCTATTAGTGCGGGAAATTCCTCTGCACCCCTTGTGAGTCTTGTGAATTTATTCCTTTTTATTTTTTGTTTGTTTTTCTGTGTGTGTGTGTGTGTGTGTGTGTGTGTGTGTGTGTGTTTGGGGAGGGACAGTCTCGCTCTGGCGCCCAGGGCGGGGAGCAGTGGTGCGATTTCGGCTCACTACAACTTCCGCCTCCCAGGTTCAAGTGAGTCTCCTGCCTCAGCCTCCCGAGTAGCTGGGATTACAGACGAGCACCACTGCACCTGGCTAATTTTTGTATTTTTAGTAGAGATGGGGTTTCACTATGTTGGCCAGGCTGTTCTCAAACTCCTGACCTTAGGTGATCCACCTACCTCAGCCTCCCAAAGTGCTGGATTGCAGGTGCGAGCCACCATGGCCAGCCCGTTTTATATTTATTTTTAATATAAATGGACACCAATAATATACTGTCATTGCAACCTGGAAATAACAATAGCAGCCAGTCTTTATTAAGCATTTTCTAGATTCTAGGGCTTTCCACCTATCAGTTCATCCTCATAATATGCCTATGAGGTAGGCATGATCATGGTTCCCCTTTCACAGATGGGAAAACTGAGGCATGGAGTAATAACATAAGTCACTTAAGGTCCCATAACTACTAAGTGATGATGCTGAGATTTTTTTTTTTTTTTTTTTTGAG
>NW_022436942.1:69527317-69672505 GCF_009761245.1 Sapajus apella
TTTTTGGTATTTTAGTAGAGATGGGATTTCACCGTGTTGCCCAAGCTGGTCTTGAACTCCTGACCTCGAGTAATCCACCTGCCTCGGCCTCCCAAAGTGCTGGGATTACAGGTGTGAGCCACCATGCCCAGCCCCTTTTTTTTTTTTTTTTGAGACAGAGTCTCGTTCTGTCACCTGGGCTGGAGTGCAGTGGTGTGATCTCAGCTCACTGTAACCACTGCCTCCCAGGTTCAGGCAATTCTCCTGCCTCAGCCTCCTGAGTAGCTTGGACTACAGGCACATGCTACCACATCCAGCTAATTTTTGTATTTTTAGTAGAGACGGGGTTTCACCATATTAGCTAGGATGGTCTCCACCTCCTGACCTCATGATCTGCCCACCTCAGCCTCCAAAAGTGCTGGAATTACAGGTGTGAGCCACCGGTCCTGGCTTTTGTTTTCTTTTTTTTGAGACAGAGTCTCACTTTGTCACCCAAGCTGGAGTGTAGTGGCATGATCTTGGCTCACTGCAGCCTCCTCCTCTCAGGTTCAGGCAATTCTCCTGCCTCAGCCTCCAGAGTAACTGGGGCTACAGGCGCATGCCACCACGCCTGGCTAATGTTTTATATTTTTAGTAGACACGGGGTTTCACCATGTTGGCCAGGCTGGTCTCAACCTCCTGACCTCAGGTGATCTACATGCCTTGGGCTCCCAAAGTGCTGGGATTACAGGCATGAGCCGCTGAGCCTGGCTGTGCTGGGATTTGAACCCATGCTCCAGAATCTGTGTTCTTAGCCATCCCTGCTAGAGATAAGTAGTGACAGCCTTCTTGTTTATTTCCCCACCATCCCCACACCCCATTTATGACTCCTCCCCAGAGGTACCCATTGTTTCAGGATCGGTTTGCTTCTGCCAGACCTTTCTTGCCCACCAGTTACAAAATATTTGTGTACACATAAACAGTGGTTTGGTTTTATGAGTGTTCATGTAAATGGGATTGTCCAGCATCTTATTCTGCCATTTGCTTTTTTGCCTAATGATAGCCCTGGCGCTCTCCCGGAGGTGCTGGGTGGGTTTCCCCATCCTTTCCCCCTGCTGTCGGGTATTCCAGCCTATAGCTGGACCAGTTTCTTTCACCAGTCTCCAATGGTGGGCATTTAGGTTGCCTCTAATTTTTCCCCATTATAAACGCTGCGGCAGCAAATGTGTAGCAGGGAGCAAGTATCTCTTGAATACTTAAAATTGGGATTCCTAGAGCCTAATTGCCCTGGCTAGGACTGTCAGTACTGTGTTGAAGAGAAGTCACCAGAGTGGGCATCCTTTTCTCGTCCCTGGCCTTAAAGGAAAAGTTGTCAACTTTTCACCATTAAGTACAATGTTAGCTGTGTGCTTGTCATATAGGGCCTTTTTAAATTTAATTTTATATTTTTGAGACAGGGCCTCACTCTGTTTCCTGGGCTAGAGTTCAATGGCTGATCATGGCTTACTGCAGCCTTGACTTCCTCAGGCTCAGACAAGCCTCCCACCTCAGCCTCATAAGTACTTAGGACTACAGGAATGTGTGCTACAATGCCAACTAAATTCTGGGGTTTTTTTTGTTTTTTTTTTTGAGAGATGGGCTTTCACCATGTTGCCCAGGCTGGCTCAAACTCCTGGGCTCAAGTAATCCTCCGGCCTCAGCCTACCAAAGTGCTGGGATTACAGGCTTGAGCCTCCACGCCCAGCCTTTACATAGGGCCTTCAGCGTGTTGAGGTACGACATACCATCTAGCTTACTTTGTTGAAAGTTTTTATCATAAAGGTATGTTGAATTTTGTCAGATACTCTCTCTGCATCTATTGAGATGATCGTACGGTTTTTGTCCTTCAAAAGCAGGATTCCAGAGTCTAGAATCAGTTCTGCCAAACTGGCCGTGTCCCTTACAGAATGCCACCCAACAAGGGAGTGCGTGTTTCCCTGCATCGTCACCAGCGCTGGGTGTTACGGTCGTGTTGGATTTCTCCTGGGGTGCGGGGTACCCGCTTGCCCACCTGCTCACTCCATGTCGCCCCCCACCCCCCTGTGTCTTTCAGCCCACCCGCACCACCTGGGTCTCCGCCATGAACGGGCCCGCCCTGCAGCCCTCCTCGGCCTCCTCCGCGCCCTCGGCCTCCCCGACAGCGGCCCCGCGGGGCTGGAGCGAGTTCTGCGAGCTGCACGCAGTGGCCGCGGCCCGGGAGCTGGCCCGCCAGTACTGGCTGTTCGCCCGCGAGCACCCGCAGCATGCGCCGCTGCGTGCCGAGCTGGTGTCGCTGCAGTTCACCGACCTCTTCCAGCGCTACTTCTGCCGCGAGGTGCGCGATGGCCGCGCGCCGGGCCGCGACTACCGGGACACAGGCCACAGGCCCCCCGCCAAGACCGAGGCGCCCCCGGAGCCAGGCCCTGGCCCCGCCGCCCCCGGCCTGCCCAAGGCCCGCAGCTCTGAGGAGCTGGCCCCGCCGCGGCCGCCCGGGCCCTGCACCTTCCAGCACTTTCGGCGCAGCCTCTGTCACATCTTCCGCCGCCGCTCGGTGGGGGAGCTGCCCGCCGCCCACCACGCCGCCGCCCCCGGGACCCCCGGAGAGGCGGCCGAGACCCCCACCCGGCCTGGCCTGGCCAAGAAGCTCCTGCCCTGGAGCCTGGCCCGGGAGCCGCCGCCCGAGGCGCTGAAGGAGGCTGCGCTGCGCTACAGTCTGGCCGACGAGGCCTCCATGGACAGCGGGGCGCGCTGGCAGCGCGGGAGGCTGGCGCTGCGCCAGGCCCCGGGCCCCGACGGCCCCGACCGCGTGCTGGAGCTCTTCGATCCACCCAAGGTAAGCCCCGTGGGGCTGCGCACTGCACCGCGCCCTTCGCCTTCACCCTGGGGAGAATGCGGGCTGGGGAGGGGCGATGGCTTTCTAGCTGGTGGCCCCAGAGTGCCCAAAGGGAGCTAGGCCCTTTTAGGCCGAGTACAGTGGCTCATGTCTGTAATCCCAGCACTTTGGGAGGCTGAGGCAGGACGATCGCTTGAGCCCAAGGATTTGAGACCAACTTGAGCAACTTATACCCTATTTCTTTCTTCTTCTTTTTTTTTTTTTTTTGTCTAAGCCTCTTTGTAAGTCATTAAGAACTTGCTTTATGTAGACCCTATTTCTATAAAAAAATTAGCCAGGCGTGGTGGCACGTGCCTGTGGTCCTAGGCTTGTGAGGCTGAGAGGGAAGATGACTTGAACCCTGGAGGTGGAAGCTGCAGTGAGTCGTGATCATGCCACCACACTCCAGTCTGGGTGACAGGGTAAGACCCTGACTCTAAACAAATAAAAGAAGAACTTTTTATTTTAGAATTTTAGATTTACAAGCCTGGTGCAGTGGCTCATGCCTGTAATCCCAACACTTTGGGAGGCCAAGGTGGGCAGATCACTTGAGGCCAGGGGGTTCAAGACCAGCCTGGCCAACATGGTGAAACCCCATCTCTACTGAATATATAAAAAATTAGACTGGGCATGGTGGTATATGCCTGTAATCCCAGCTACTTGGGAGGCTGAGACAGGAGAATTGCTTGAACCTGGGAGGTGGAGGTTACAGTGAGCCAAGATCACACCACTGTATTCCAGCTTTGGTGACAGAGCGAGACTCCTTCTCAAAAAAAAAAAAAAAAAAAAAGAATTTTAGACTTACAGGAAAGTTACAAAGATAGTAGTGTTCCTTTACACATGGTACCCAGGTTCACCAAAGATTCACATCCTATGCTGTCTGTACATTGGTTGTAGCTAAGGAGCCAGCACTGGTACATTACTATTCGGTAAACACCACTGTTCCTTTGGCTTTGCTAGTTTCCTCTAATGTCCTTTTTCTGTTCCGCTCGTCCCCCAGGATACCACATGAGGTTTAGTTGTTACGTCTGCATAGGCACCTCTTGGCTGTGACAGTGTCCAACCGTCTGTTGTTGATGGCCTTGGCAGTTGTGAGGAGTACCAGTCAAGGATTTTGTACAGTGTCCAGGGACAGCTTTTTGGCTTCACATTGGATGTGGTAGCAGGTCAGTCTGAGATCCTTGAAAACCCTGACTCAGACTGGCATTGACAGATGGGTGTTTTATTTCTAGAGGGCTCAAACCCATCGGAGAATTTCTTTGCACCTCTTGTGCTTTGGTGATGTCTTGTTTTCTTTCAAGTTTAAAAGAATTTGTCCTTTGGCAAAACCCCATTGCTACAAAAAATACGAAAATTAGCTGGGCATGGTGGCATATGCCTGTGGTCCCAGCTACCCTGGAGGCTCTGGTGGGAGGATCGCTTGAGCCCAGGAGCTCAAGGCTGCAGTGAGCCGAGATCGCACCACTGCACTTCTGCCTGGGCAACAGAGCAAGACCCTGTCTTAAAAAAAAAAAGTCCTTTTTCTTCACAGCTGGCGTAATTCCTACTGTGCTGTTGAGGCCGAATGGTCACTGTTTTGTTCTACTTGTATTCACCTGACAGGCTCCATCTTTGACTTAGATATGCGTGACAGGGCCATACAGCTTTCATCTAATTGCTCTCTCTTTGGGATCCTGTTACGTGCTAGGGCCTTATTCTAGAACATGAGCAAAACGGATGTGATCCTGGCCCTGAGGGGCTCACGATGGGAGTGGAGGAAACCTACGGTTACTCTTTTATTCATTCAACAGATACTTACGGAGCACCTACTACGTGCTAGGCACATGCTAGGTCGGGGGAGTAGGCATTCTAATGGAGGCTGTTGAGGAAATAAACCCACTAATGAACATGGAATTAAAAATGGTATTATGTGTTAAAGGTAAAACAGTGGGGTCTTCGGGAGGATAACTGAGGGGTCCCTGTGGTTTGGGAGGGTCATCCAAGAATCCTTTGAAGTAACCTTTTCAAACTTCACTGTGGTGTAACATGCAGACCTGGAAGTGTGTGACGTATGTGAAACACATCTGAAGCTGTTTCCCTGTGTGTGCAACGCAAGTGACCAGCACCCCAGAGGGCTCCCTTCTGCCTCCCCCATGCCAGGACCCTGCACTCTCATACACACCGCCTCTTATCACCACAGGTTAGATTTCTCTGTTCTTGAATGTCATGTGAATGGAATCACACAGTAGGTTGCCTTTTGTTTTATTTATTTTGAGACAGGGTCTCTGTCGCCTAGGCTGGAGTGCAGTGGCACAGTCATGGCCCATTGTAGCCTCGACCTCCCAGCCTCAGGTTATCTTCGTGCCTCGTGCAGCTGCTTTGGGAGAAGTTTGGCAATTTCTCTCAAGTAAACATGCACCTACTGTATGACCGAACAACGCCGTTTCTAGGAATCCACCCGAGAGAAGTATGTCCATACTTAGACCTAGATGCAAGCTACATAACAGCCTTATTCAGAAATCAAAATAGAAATAACCCAAATATTCATCAACAGAGGATGGGATAAACCAATTGTGGGACATGAAGACATCGTGCGGAATCTATTCAGTACTCAAAAAAAAAACAACCAGGCCGGGTGCAGTGACTCACGCCTGTAATCCCAGCACTTTGGGAGGCCGAGGTAGGGGGATCATTTGAGCCCAGGAGTTCAAGACCAGCCTGGGCAACATGGCGAAACCCCATCTCTACAAAAAATACGAAAAATTGGCTGGGTGTCGTGCTGCATGCCTGTGGTCCCAGCTACTCAGGAGGCTGAGGTTGGAGCACTGCTTGATTCCAGGAGGATAGAAGGCAGAGGCTGCAATGAGCCAAGATCAAGCCACTGAACTCCAGCTGGGTAACAGAGCAAGACCCTGTCTCCAAAAAAAAAAAAAAAAAAAAAAGCAAGAAACTATTGACACACGTGATCAATGTGATCAATCTCTAAAATATTCTTATGCTGGGCAAAAGGAGCCAGAAATAAAAGGCAACCTATTTATTAGCTAGGGGTGGTGGCACGTGACTGTGGTCCCAGCTACTAGGGGTTAGGTTGCCTTTCGTTTTATTTTATTTATTTGGAGGCAGGGTTTCTGTTGCCCGGGCTGGAGTGCAGTGGCCTGATCTTGGCTCATTGCAGCCTCAACCTCCCCCCTCAGTTATCTTTTCTGTGTGTGTGTGTTTTTTTTTTTAAGTAGAGATGGCGTTTTGTCATGTTGGCCAGGCTGGCCTCGAACTCCTGACTTCAGGTGATCCACCCACCTCAGCCTTCCAAAGTGCTGGGATTACAGGTGTGAGCTACTGCCTGTAGCGCATCTAGGTCTAAGTATAGACACACGTCCTTTCATTTCTCTCAGGTGGATTCCTAAAAGTGGCGTTGCTCGGTCATAGAGTAGGTGCATGTTCACTTCAGAGAAATTCCAAACCACTCCCAGAGTAGCTGTACCATTTTGTGTCCCACCGACAAGTGGGCAAGAGTTCCAGGTGGCTCCACATCCCCACCAGGGTCACTTTAGTATATGTGTTGCTGGATCTTAAGGTGGCTTTAATTGCGTTTCCCTGATGACTCACAGAGGTTAAGCACCTTTTCGTATGTTCATTGACCATTGGAATTTGGTCTTTGGTGAAGTGTATGTTTTTATTATCTGTCTAGCCTTTTAAAAATTGATTTGTAAAAGTCGTTATATATTCTGGACAATTTCTTTGCATTTCCTAACTTTGTGGGCTGGTTTTTCACCAAAAGCATTTCTTTGCGGGGGGAGAGAGGGAATCTCGCCCTGTCGCCCAGGCTGGAGTGCACTGGAACAATCTCCACTCACTGCAGCCTCCACCTCCCACGTTGTTAAAGCGATTCTCCTGCCTCAGCCTCCCAAGTAGCTGGGATTACAGGTGCCCGCCACCATGCCTGGCTAGTTTTTTGTATTTTTAGTAGAGATGGGTTTTTGCCATGTTGACCAGGCTGGTCTTGAACTCCTGACTTCAGGTGATCCACCTGTCTCAGCCTCCAAAAGTGTTGGGATTACAGGTGGGAGCCACTGCCCCAGTTTTTGCATTTTTAGTAGAGTGGGTTTCATCATGCTGGTCAGGCTGGTCCTGAACTCCTGACCGCAGGTGATCTGCCCTCCTTGGCCTCCCAAAGTGCTGGGATTACAGGTGTGAGCCACCACACCTGGCCAGGAGGTCACTTTTGGACTGAGAGTTTCATCCTAAGTAAATCACTGGGCCTTCCAGGCAGAGGGAACAGTGTGGGCAGGGACCCTGCATGGAGAATGTGTTCATAGCATGTTTTGAAGAAAGGACAACATGAAGAGGCTGGTGTGGTGGGAGCACAGGGAGGGAGATGGGGAGCAGGGAAGTACGTGTAGGCGCAGGACATGGGAACAGGAGGACTTAGCATTTTACTCCAAACACAACCAGTAGCTGTTGGAAAAATGCAAGTACAGATAAAAATGGTTTTATCATCATATGTTAAAAATCTCGAGGCTGTGACACCATGAAAGACAGATAACGGCCCCAATACATGATCTTATCTGTGCGACATCGTGGGGTTCTTCACTTTGAAAAACAACTTCTGTGGCTAGTTTCCGTGGCTCATGCCAGTAATCCCAGCACTTTGGGAGACCGGGGCAGATCTTTGAGACGAGCCTGGCCAACATGGTGAAACCTCATCTCTAATAAAAATTATCTTGGTTGCCGGGCATGTTGGCTCATGCCTGTAATCCCAGCACTTTGGGAGGCCAAGGCGGGTGGATCATGTGGGGTCAGGAGTTCAAGACCAGACTGGCCAACATGGTGAGACCCCATCTCTACTAAAAATACAAAATTACCCTGGTGTGGTGGTGGGTGCCTGTAATCCCAGCTACTAGGGGGGCTGAGGCAGGAGAACCACTTGAACCTGGGAGCCGGAGGTTGCAGGGAGCTGAGATCATGCCACTATACTCCAGCCTGGGTGACAAGAGTGAAACCCCGTCACAAAAAACTAAATAAGTAATTAAAATAATCTTGGAAAACCAGGTGTCGGGAGCCAGCTGGCCCTGGGTTTGAATAATGAATGAGCTTCTACTCAGTTCCTCCCACATAGGGCCGTGTGTCTCGGTAGGGAGAGTGCATGTGCTGTGTGCCTGGTGCCGGGAGTGCTGTGTGTGTGCTGTGTTACTGTTGTCTCGGTTGCTGTGGTTTCTTATGGTTGTGACTTCCGGCCGAGAGCCTGGGTTTATCTTCAGTGCTGGCTGGGCCCTCAGGGGAAGGCATCCCCAAGACTCCTGTTCTCTGAGAACCCTGATGGTGGGGCCCCATCAGATTCCCTAGGGCTTTCCCTGATCCAGGGAGCCAGGGAGGTCCAGAGGGCTTTTCCTTAGCCCCGGCTGGCTGGGGCTCTGTCATAGGCTTGGCGGTTGTTGTGGGGCCAAGTGTGCCGCCTGCAAAGCCAGCAGCCCTGGTGAGGCTTCTCTTAGGCTTCTCCTAGACCCTCTGAGCATCGGTGGAACAGTCCAGGCGGCTCAGGAGTGTCCTCTCAGTGAATCTGTGTCCAGGCGATGGGCCAAGGGTGCTCAGAACACAAGCCTTGCATGTGCCTGCCAGGTGGTCAGCTGTAACCCCTGACCTCTGACCCAGGGTTTGGCTCTGGGCACAGCTTTAAACAAAAGGAAAAGAAAGTTCTGACAACCAGTGGGTGGTGACGAAGGGCTTACGCTTTGGATCTGCACCTGCACTCTGTCACTTAAAGGGTGCCCTGCAGGAGACGGGGCAGATGTAATCCCAGTGCCAGCCTGGAGGAGGCCCTGCTGCCCAGAGTTGGAAAAGGCTTTGGAGGGAGAGAGCTGAGAGAGGGCAGCTGCCCAGAAGTCTGAGGCCTGGTGGGCCCTAGCTCCATCCCTACCAGCTGTGTGACCCAGGCCTGTGGAGCAGGGTAATGGCGCAGCTCCTCTAGGGGCTGTGAGGGCTGTGCTGGGAGAGAGCACTCTGTGACCAGGGGCGTGCAAGGGGAAGCCACAGCCTGCCAGGGGTGGGAGTGGGGACGGGGCGGGGGAGGAGATGCCTGTGTTTTCCAAGGTCAGGAGAAGGGGAAAGAAGTCCCGGCTTTCTCTGGTCTCAGTGGCATCCCTGCAGGTGGGCAGCATGGGCCCTTGGGAGGCGGGAGGGGGCAGCCTTCCCTGGGATTGGTCAGCAAAGGCCCCTTGGCAGGAGGCGGCAGTTCTGACATCCAGGTGAGGGAGTCCTAGGTTGAGGAACGGCAGGCGCACCGGCCCTGGGGTGAGCTGAAGAGGCAAGTTTGTGGAATAGCCAGGTAGCCAGGGCTTCAAGGGAGCAAGGAGCAGTGAGACTGCAAAGCTGGTGGGGCTGGATTGTGGGGGGCCACATTGGGGACTTTAGGTTTTACACTAAAGGCAATGGGAACAATTGAAGGATTTAGGCCTACAGGGCCTGAGACACTTGCCGGGGCTGCCTGGAGGTGGGAGTGGGCGAGAGGGACCCTCCAGGCTACCTGTGGTCTCCCAGCCCAGGCCAGCGATGGGAGAGTTTGGCAGGATTTCTTTTAGAGACCTCCCTCCCCTGGGTACTGCTGAGCCCCAGGCAGGGCAAGGACAGGGGAGCAGTGTATTTAGCTGAGGGGAAGGTGTCAGGCGTCTCCTCACCCATCATCGGGGTCACGGCCGACACTCCTGCAGCAACAGGTCAGCAAGAGAAAAGCATCACAGAGTTATTGAATCCAAGTTTTATGTGACATGGAGCCTTCAGGAATGAAGACCAAAAGACCCAGGGAAACGGTCTGTCTGGTGTTTAGATTTGATGGAGCAGGGATTGCCACGTAAAAATGGGATTGGGGGCCTGGTGCGGTGGCTCACTCCTGTAATCTCAGCCTGGGACAAAGCGAGACTCTCTCTCAAAGAAAAAAAAAATGGGATTGGGATAAAAGGGTGTAATCTACTGGAATAGATGGAGGTGGGGCCCCAGCAAGGCCTGCCTGCTCCAGTTCCTCTTGGCCTCTGCATGGCGTTCCTTCCTCCTGGTATAGGGGCAGGACCTCTCTGGAACTTAAAACCTGCCTCCTGCCGGGCGCGGTGGCTCACGCCTGTAATCCCAGCACTTTGGGAGGCCGAGGCGGGTGGATCACGAGGTCAAGAGATCGAGACCATCCTGGTCAACATGGTGAAACCCCGTCTCTACTAAAAAAAAAATACAAAAATTCAGCTGGGCATGGTGGCGTGTGCATATAATCCCAGCTGCTCAGGAGGCTGAGGCAGGAGAATTGCCTGAACCCAGGAGGCGGAGGTTGCGGTGAGCAGAGATTGCGCCATTGCACTCCAGCCTGGGTAACAAGAGCAAAACTCCGTCTCAAAAAAAAAAAAAAAAAAAAACCTGCCTCCCTCAGACAAGGTAATTTAGAGAATTTCTTTGTGGATGGCTCCTACCCAGGAAGGTGGGGGAAGGTTAGAGTCATATTTCTAGGTTTTACGGCTGGCTTTCAGACAGAGGGGTTCTATTTTTTTTTTCTTTTTTTTTTTTTTTAATACAGAGATGGGGTTTCACCATGGTCTCCATCTCTTGACCTTGTGATCCGCCCGCCTCAGCCTCCCAAAGTACTAGGCTTACAGGCGTGAGCCACCGCGCTCAGTCAAGGGGTTCTAAATTCTGTGACCCACCTTGAAGAAGAGTTCTGGTTTTTCTTTTTCTTTCTTTTTCTTTTTTTTTTTTTTTCAGAGAGATGGAGATTCATTATGTTGCCTAGGCTGGCCTCAAACTCCTGGCCTCAAGCAATCCTCCTGCCTTGGCCTCCCAAAGTGTTGGGATTACAGGTGTGAGCCACTGTACCCAGCCCTCTGGTTTCTGTGACTCGCTTCAGGGGAGAAGGAGGGTGAGAGAGACAGGAGGGCAGAAGAAGGTCAGATAGACTGTGCTTCTGAGGGCCCCTTCTGAGCCCTTCTAGTCGAAAGTCTTAGCGTGCCACAGCACCTTTCTTTAGGGTGTTGTCTTCTGAGCCTTAACATTCATGACATTGAATGTGTGCCTCCACATGCCAGGCATTGCCCTAAACCCCTGCACCTTCCTGTAAGCTGGAGTTTGCTGGCCTATTTGACAGATGAGGAAACTGAGGCACTGGGAGAGGCAGAGAGACTCGGCTTGGGGTCATGAAGGAGACCTGAACCCTGAAATAGGAACCCCTGATCCCAAGGAGCCCCTAATCCCAAGTCCCTGGCCACCTGCTGAACTGGTTCAGAGCAGAGGATGTGGAATGCCAGCTCCAGGCCAGACTGGACCTGAGGCGCCGGTCTACCAGGCAGTTATAAGAAAAGGAAATTGCGCGGGCTGCCACATTTACAACCTAAAGCAGAGGGAGTTTACAGAACCCAGACTTCTGGTTTCTCCTATGAAATCGGGGGATCTGGTGGTGCCAGACCGGCAGTGGAGGAGGTCCCAGCCTGGCCCGTGCTGCTGCTGCTTTGGCAGGAGAGCCTGATGGGGAGGTGACAGCCATGGGGACCCTGGGGAAGGGAACAGATTCCAGAAGCAGCTGCTGGGCTGGAGAAGCTGGCCTTGGGCCCCAGACCTTCCCGGGGAGGTAGGGCTCCCATCCATTTCTTTTTTTTCTTTTTCTTTTTTTTTTTTGAGACAGAGTCTCACTCTGTCACCAGGCTGAAGTGCAGTGGTGTGATCTTGGCTCACTGCAACCTCTGCATCCTGGGTTCAAGCAATTCTTCTGCCTCAGTCTCCCGAGTAGCTGGAACTATAGGCGTGCGCCACCAAACCCAGCGAATTTTTGTATTTTTAGTTTTACCATGTTGGCCAGGCTAGTCTTGATCTCTTGACCTCACGTGATCCACTCGCCTTGGCCTTTCAAGGTGCTGGAATTACAGGGGTGAGCCACCATGCCCGGCCAAGAGCTCCCATTTCAAATGCAGCATACTTAGCCTGCCGGGCCTCAGTTTCCACCTATGCGCAGGCATGGGTTGGCTGAGATGGTCTTGAAGTCCTGCCAGTCCTGGTGGTTCTAGAGGCTGAGCCTCATCTGTGCAGTGGAGGACATGATGGAGCTCTAGCTGTTGAAAATGCCCTTCTAACCACCACCTATGGGGCTTTCCTTATACACCAGGCACTTCACTGACCTGGCTTCGTTTAGTCTTCATAGTGGGCCTGTGAGGGCAGCTACGCCATTAGGCCCATTTCACAGGTGGGGAAACTAGGTCTGAGCGAGCTTAGGTGGCTTTCCCAAGGTCACATAGCCCCTGTGGCAGGGAGGGGCTTGGAGCCTGGGCAGTGGGTGGCCCCTGTGAGTGGTGGGTCCTCAGAAGGACTTTCTGTCAGTATTATTGGTGGTGCTGTTAACTAGGGCCCTGCCTGGGTGGGGGCACCTGTTTGGGGCTCTTGGACCAAGTAAAGCTGTGGCTATTTCATCCGAAGCCACCATTTTACAGATGCAGACACAGAGGCCTGGAGGGCCTGGCCAGTGCCCTCTGCCTGGCATGGAGGGCTCTGCCTGGCACACCTCACCCATGGCCTCTGATGCCCAGCTTGGGGAAGGCGTAGAAGAGGGGCTGGGGGATGCCTCGGGGAGACTCAGCCCCCAGCCCCCACCTGTACCACAGGCCTGAGTGCCCAGGGGGCAGTGGTCTGGTTGGGAGTGGCTGAGACTTAGGGGCAAATGTGCTTCAGAGTCGTCCCCATTCATCTCCTTCCAAGCCGGGTGTCCTTGGTGAGTGACTTGGCCTTGCTGGCCTCAGTTTTCTCGTCTGTAAAATGCGAAGCATCACAGGGGCAGCCTATAGTAAGCACTGATTGGGCGGGCGAGGGGCAGTCTCAGGCCCACCTCCTGGCAGGAGACATTTGGGGCACCCAGAAGCCCTGAAATGAGGCCACCCTAACCTTGATTTCGGAAGCACAATGGCCCCCCAGTGAGAGCACAGGAGCTGGGATCTCCAGCCCTTGGGGACCTCGGTTCCTACGTGTGCCTGGGTCTGTGGGGGATGCAAAGGCACAGGTGGACAGCTCCCTCTGGGTGGGCCGTGACCCTGCCTGGGCACAAGAGGGCCACGCCCGTCCGTCCTTGCCGTGATTCTTCCAGGCGGCACTGCCCTTACACCTCCTTTACAGAGGAGGAAGCTGAGGCCTGGGGAGGCCACAGGAGTTGGTGGGGGTGCAGGGAAACACCCCCATGCCTTCGGGTGTGGGAAAGAGGAAGCAGAAAGAAAGGGACGTCCGCCGGAGGCCTGGCGGTTTCCTCTTGGCCAGAGTGCGAGGAGGAGGAGGAGGGCTGGCAGGAAGCGGCTGCAGGAGGGGCGCCACCTTGGGCTCTGATAGGCGCAGGCCTGTCCTGCCCCTGCCCTTCTGAGCCCTGTGACCTGGGGGAAGGCGCTTTGCCCTCTCTGTTCCTCAGTTTCCTCTAGTAAAAATAGCAGAATGATGGCTCCCATCCCAGGACTGACTGACTGCTGTCTGGGGAGCACCTAGGGCTGTGCCCAACAAGCCAGTGCCCGGCCAGGCTTTGAGGCTGCAGGCATCACTGGTGCAGGCATTTTAATTTATGAGTTAGTTATTTATTTACAGACAGAGTCTCGCTCTGTTGCCCACTTCCAGGGTTCAAGCAATTATCCTGCCTCAGCCTCCCAAGTAGCTGGGATTACAGGCACCCATCACCATGCCCAGATAATTTTTTTGTATTATTAGTAGAGATGCAGTTTTGCCATGTTGGTCAGGCTGGTCTTGAACTCCTGGCCTCAAGCGATCCACCTGCCTTGGCCTCCCAAGGTGCTAGGATTACAGGCGTGAGCTACAGTACCCGGCCAATTTTTATTAAATGGTTTCCATGTGACAGGCACTGCATCCACTACATCCCTTGGAGTCCTCACCACAAACCCTGGTGGTAAGGACAGTGATGCAGCCATCTCACAGCCAAAAAAACTAGGCACAGAGAGGTCCAGAAACTTACCCGAGGCCCCAGAGCTGGGAGGTGGCCGAGGCAGGAAATGGAGTTCCTGGTGGGCCTGCCAAGGCCAGGGGGCACCAGGGACATGAGGTTTGTGTTTAATTCCCAGAACAGGCAGAGAAAGCAACCACCCTCTACCGTCATAACAAGCCTGTATCCCAGCAAGCAAGGCAGACTGAGCCCTCGTCTCAGCAGGCAGGCAGAGCTCAGGTCCTGGTGGGCACACAGGCTTAAGAAGCCGGTTTTTCCCCAGGCCCACCTCTCCTGGGGGACCAGGGGCAGAGGCTCCCAGGGTAGGAATGGAGGTCCCGTCCTCACGCCGTCCTAGGCTGCTGGGTGACCTGGGTAGGTCCCAGCCCTCTCTGAGCTATGAAGTGGGTTGTGGGGAAGGAGGAGGGGGTTGGGCAGGGCTCCGTGGCCCCAGCCGCACACACCAGCGCCCTATCTGCCCCCTTATTGGGGTTCCACGCAAAATCGTTTTTGAAAAATTGCTTTGCCATTATAAGAAACCCCCGACCGCGCTGAAACCGCGGGGGCAGATGGTATCGGGGCACTTCCTTTCAGCTCAAATTCTGCGAATCCACAGCCTAAAAAGTGCCCTGAATCCAACAAATGGGGGGTAATTAAGTTGTTAAGGTCCATCCCTGCCCCCTCCTGCTTACCAGACCTGGCTGCTCTTACTGGCTTCTTGGAGTTTGGTGTGGTATTTTTTTGTTGTTGTTATTTGCGGGGCCGGTGTTAAGATCGAGGAAGCAGGGCTATGGGCTTGGAGGGTCAGGGTCAGGGTCCAGGGGTGAAGAGTGGACACTGGAGAAGGGCAGATGGACAGGGTCAGGTTCAGATCTTGGCTCTTGCTGTGTGGCTCTGGGCCAAGAACGTGGCCTCTCTGAACCTCAGTGACTCATTATGGAAAATGGGATGCCAGCACTTGCCTTAGTGGGTTGCTTTGAGCCAAATACAGGCTCAGGGAGGAGCTGGCATGATATGTTCTTACCCTGAAGGGCAGAAAAAGGGGAAGGAGGCCACTAGATCCCAGAGGTGGGACCCCAGGGTCCCTTCCTGGGATGGGCAGCAGCCTAGCTGCTCTCCACAGCACCCCCTGGCAGGCCCCACTGGTGCTGCTGGAAATCCCCCACCCAGTTCTTTGTGAATGGAAAAGGAAACCAAATGCACTAGAAGAGGTCTCTGAGTCCCGGCCTGATGGGGGGGCTTCCTCCCCCAGTGCAGGAGGAGCCACCTCAGCTTCCTTTCTGGGGCCCCGTACCCCCTTTTACTTATCTCCCCTCTGAGTTGCGGAGGAGTCTGTGGACCCTGCCACTGTTTGGCCTCTGGAATCACCGGGTGACAGCATACATCGGGGCGATTAAGGGCCACGTGGCCTCTGGGCCTCCCTCGCTGTGGCTACTGCCTGGGACCCCCCCAACCCCTTGCCTGATTCAAACGCTGACCTTGGGCCTCCACACAGGGGTACCACTCTTTTTAGGGTACCGCAGGGAATGGGGCCCTGCCCTGTCTTCATCTGTGCACCTCATGTAATCTAGGAAACTGTCTGTAACTTGCCGGGGGCCTTCATGTCTGAGTCCTAATGTTTTTTCTTTCTTTCTTTTTTTTTTTTTTGAGAAGGAGTTTCGCTCTTGTTGCCCAGGCTGGAATGTAATGGTGCTATCTCAGCTCACCGCAACCTCTGCCTCCCAGGTTCAAGTGATTCTCCTGCCTCAGCCTCCCGAGTAGCTGGGATTACAGGCATGTACCACCATACCTGGCCAATTTTTTTTGTATTTTTAGTAGAGACAGGGTTTCTCCATGTTGATAAGGTTGGTCTCAAATTCTCAACCTCAGGTGATCCACCTGCCTCGGCCTCCCAAAGTGCTGGGATTACAGGCGTGAGCCACTGTGCTCGACATTATTTTGCTTTTTCAATTAATCAAGCTCATGGCAGAGACTATTAAAAAACAAACAGTACCTGAAAAATTTCCCACAATCTCTCTACCCAGAGAGAACCAGCATTTCTATTTGGTAGATATCATTGTCAGCTGTCGTCATTTTTGTTTTGTTTTTGACACAGGGTCTTGTTCTGTCTCCCAGGCTGGAGTGCAGTGGCACCATCTCGGCTCATTGCATCCTCAACCTTCTAGCCTGAAGCGAGCCTCCCGAGTAGCTGGGACTATTTAATGCTGCTGTTAGCATAGACATTAGCAGGATACTATGCCCTGCTAATTTAAACATTTTTTTGTAGACACAGAATCTTACCCTGTTGCCTAGGCTCGTCCCAAACTCCTAGGCTCAAGCAATCCCCCTGCCTGGTCTCCCAGAGTTCTGGGATTACAGGCATAAGCCATCACCACATCCAGCCTCTTCTGTCTTTAACTTTGCCTCCTCCCCCAAATCGCAATTCCTTCAGCAGTTGCTGGGAAGGGATTACTTTTTGTACAATTCTGTCTGGAGCCCTTGGTAGGCAGGAGCTTGCGGACAAAATCTTCAGCCCTTGCAGGCCTGGCATTCCTCATACTATTTGGTCACCTGCTTTTTTCATTTTGTGTCTTGGACATTTTTCTGTATTTTTTTTCCACCTCCCAGGTTCAAGTGATTCTTGTGCCTCAGCCTTCCGAGTAGCTGAGATTACAGGCGCCCACCACCATACCCAGCTAATGTTTGTATTTTTAGTTGAGAGGGGGTTTCACCATGTTGGCCAGGCTGGTCTCAAACTCCTGACCTCAGGTGATCTGCCCACCTCAGCCTCCCACAGTGCTGGAATTAGAGGTGTGAGCCACCGTGCCCGGCCCATTTCTAACTTTGTTACTGGTATAGATGACTCTGGGATGAACACCTTGTGTGTCAGTCCCGGTGCCCGCCTCTGATGGGGGATGGACACCTTGTGTGTCGCTCCTGGTGCCCGCCTCTGATGGGGGATGGACACCTTGTGTGTCGGTCCCGGTGCCCGCCTCTGATGGGGGATGGACAGCTTGTGTGTCGGTCCCGGTGCCCGCCTCTGATGACTTTCTTCTGCTCAGTTCCTAGAAGGGGAGTGTTGAGTCAAGGCTTTTATGAACACTTCTGATGCGTTCTTGCTCTCAAAGCTTTATTGAGATATAATTCACATACCATAAAATTCACTTGTGTAGGCCAGGTATGGTGGCTTATGCCTGTAATCCTGGCACTTTGGGAGGCTGAGTTGGGCGGATCATGAGGTCAAGAGATCGAGACTCTCCTGGCCAACATGGTGAAACCTCATCTCTATTAAGATACAAAAATTAGCTGGGCATGGTAACACACATATGTAGTCCCAGCTACTTGGGAAGCTGAGGAGAATTGCTTGAACCTGGGAGGCAGAGGTTGCAGTGAGCCAAGATCATGCCACTGCACTCCAGCCTGGCGACAGAGCGAGTCTGTCTCAAAAATAAAATTTGCTTGTGTAAAGCATACAATTTATTGGTTTTTAGTATATTTACAGAGTTGTGCAACCCTCACCATCATCTAATTTTAGAACATTTTCGTCATTGAAAAAGGAAACCTTGTACCCGTGAACAGTCATTCCCCATACCTCCCTCCCCAGCCCCTGGCAACCACTCCTCTTCTTTCTGTCTCCAGGGATTTGCCTATTCTGGACATTTCACATACATGGAATTGTAGACTACGAAGCCTTTTGTGTCTGGCTTCCCTCACTTAGCATCATGTTTTTGAGGTTCACCGAGGTTACAGGATGTGTTTTGTTCCTTTTTACGGCTGAATAAGACTCCATTGTGTGGATTTACTAGGTTTTGCTTATTTGTTCATCACCTGATGGACATCAGGTTACCTCCACATTCTGGCTGTTATGAATAATGCTGCTCTGATCATTTCTGGACAAGTTGTTGTATGGATCTGTGTTTTCGTTTCTCGGTTTCATTTCTCTTGGGATACACCTAGGGCTAATTTTTTTCTCTACGCTGCGCTGATAGTATACTGGGGCACATAACAATTCTATGTTTAATAACAATAACATTGGGCTGGGCACAGTGGCTCAGGCCTGTAATCCCAGCACTTTGGGACACTAAGGCAGGTGGATGACTTGATGTCAGAAGTTTGAGACCAGCCTGGCCAACATGGTGAAACCCTGTCTCCACTAAAAATACAAAAATTAACTGGGAGTGGTAGTGGCTGCCTGTAATCCCAGCTACTCAGGAGGCCAAGGCAGGAGAATTGCTTGAACCCAGGAGGCAGAGGCTGCAGCAAGCCAAGATCATGCCACTGCACTCTAGCCTGGGCAACACAGTGAGACTGACTCAAAGTAAGTAAATATACTGCCAATCTGTCTGCCAAAGCAACTGCACCTTTTTATGTTCCCAGCAGCATTGCATGAGGACTCCAGTTTCTCTACGTCCTTATCAATACTTGTTGTTGTCTGTCTTGATTACAGCCATCCTAAAGGGTGTGAGGTATCTCAGTGTGGTTTGTTTTTTTAAACAGGGTCTTGCTCTGTCACCCAGGCTGGAGTGCAGTAGCACTCCCTCAGCTCACTGCAGCCTGAACTCCTGGGCTCAGGCGATCCTCCCACCTCCAGCCTCCTGAGTAGCGAGTATTACAGGTACATACCACCATACTCGGCTAATTTTTGTCTTTTTTTCCTACACTATGCTGATGTGGTTTTCTGTTTTTGTTTTTTGAAGAGCTGGGGTTTCACCATATTGCCATGGCTGGTCTCAAACACCTGGCTCAAACAAGCCTCCTGCCTCAGCCTCCCAATGTGCTGGGATTACAGTTGTGAGGTACCAGGTTTAGCCTCAGTGTGGTTTTGATTTGCATTTCCCTGATGGAAAATGGTGTTGAGCGTCTTTTCATCTACCTAATAGCCACTTCTTACTCTTTTGATACATTATTTTTGAGTAGGCTTTCAGAAAGTTTATACCCATGTATCTTCTTGTCACCAGTGGTGCCAGCACTGGGTATTATTTTAAAAACCTTTGCTACCTTCTGGATGAAAAGTGGTTATCTTATCCTTTCTAAGTGTGACTGACCATTTCTCTGTTAAAAATTGAGATATATTCATATACCATAAAATTCACTTGTTTAAAGTGTAGAATGCATTGGCTTTTAGTCTATTTAAACAATTATGCAATGATCACTGTCTAATCCAGATATTTCCATCACCCTAGAAAAAATCAGAGCAGTCAGTCCCAAAACTCTCTTGAGTTTTCTGTCCCTGTAGAGTTGGACTGTTTCTCTTCTGTTCCGTGGTCACACACGTTCCTTGTGATTTATCAGGTTATTTCCTCAGCATGTTTGTCTCCTGCACTGCCTGCCTTTTTCTTGATTTGGGAGCACTCTCATGGCAGAGTTATTAGCTCTGTCCCATGTTGCAAATATTTCCCTGGTTTCTGATTTGACTTTTTAGTTTTGCCCCTGCATTTCTTGACCTATGGATGTTTGCAAGTTCCAGGCAGTAAAATCCTGTGATCTCTTCCTTTATGGTTTTGTTATTTGCTTTTTCTCCTTAGAAAAGCCTTTCCCCACCGAGGATCAGATAAATACTTAGGTTTTATTCTAGTTCTGTCTTGGTTTCCTTTTTAGTTATTGAATCCAACTGGCTTTTGTTCTGCATGGCTGATAAGATTTCCTGTTGTTTTGTGATGTCAGTGAGCAGCTCTGTGTCAAGGCCTGTGACATAATAAATGCTCAGTAAACAAGCTAAAATGATAGTGATGAAAGTCCGTGCCGGGTGGAGCTCGGAAGGACATGGGATTCCAGTGCTGTGCTCTGGCTGGAGGAGAACCTGGCCTGGCTGTGCTCACTGGTTGGGAGCCCCCCCTGCCCCAGAAGCCCTTGCCCTCACCTCTTCTTCTGATTCATCATTCTTCGAAGGCAGGCAGTAGCTACTGTTGTCTGGGGCTTTGGGGATCTTGATGGTGACGAGTCCCCTCTCCTCTAGTGCACTCCCCCCACTCGAGATGGGTGACAGAGATTTTTTGTTGTTTCTTAACCACATCTTTTTCCACCCACACCCGGTGCAGAACAGATGCTTGGCTGGGGCTTCCCCGAGCTGGTCCTGGCTCTGTGGCAGGGGGTTGGCCTGTCAGCACCCCATTCAAGCCTGGGGACCTGGCCCCGCTGGTGTGTGATACTTAGACCCAGCCCTGGGGCCCCATGATACCCTCTGTGACTGTCACAGACTTGGGGCCTGGCTGCTGTTCTCACTGGTGTTTGTTTTTGAGAGGGAGTCTTGAGAAGTTGCCCAGGCTGGAGTGCAGTGGTGCAATCTCAGCTCACTGCAACCTCCACCTCCCTGGTTCAAGTAATTCTCCTGCCTCGGCCTCCAGAGTAGCTGGGATGACGGGTGTGTGCCACTATGCCTGGCTAATTTTACTATTTTTAGTAGAGACAGGGTGTCACCATTGGCCAGGTTGGTCTCAAACTCCTGACCTCAAGTGATCTGCCCGTCTTGGCCTCCCAAAGTGCTGGGATTCCAAGCATGAGCACCCCCCACCCAGTGCAGGGAAGCCGGGCTCGCCCCCTCCCTGCCAAGGGAGCTGCTTGCTCTTCCTTCTGTTTGGAGGCCAGCACAGCCTAGCACTCATGGTTTGGGGCATCCATGGGCTTGTGGTGGCCAGGAACTGGAGGTGTCACCTGAGAAAGGTGTGGCCAAGGGTAGGGGTGCTGGGCTTAGCCAGGCTGGCCATGGGCAGGAAGGATTCCTGAGGGGACAGCTAGGAGCAGGATGTGGTCATGCGAGGCGTGGGCTGATGGCAGCTGGCATGCAGCAGCGGAGGTCCACTGGGACTGGGCCTGGAGTGGGGTCTGGTGGCCTGCCAGGTATGGAGCTGAGTGCTGCCCAGAGATGCCATCCTGTCCTCAGAAGTGGCTCGGGCCTGCTGGGGACAGTGTGGGCAGGTGGAAGCTGCTGTGTGTCCTGTGCCATGTGCTGGCCCGTTGGCTGTCAATATGCAGCACAGCTCCCAAGGCCTGACAGTTGTTTGTCCTTATTTGGTACTCAAGAGCCCAGTGGTTTGGCCAGAATGGTGCCCTGCATGGAGGGCATGGCAGGGCATGGCTTGAGTGAAGATGTGGAGGGAGAAGGCCCTGGGGATGTGGCTCCCCTCCTCTTCCATCCTGCCCTCTGCAAGGCCCCATCCCTGGACATTCCTCCCAGGTGGGCTGGATGGGGCCTGGACTTCCTGCCATGTGTCAGGGGTGACAGCACCAGGGGAAGGTGCCCATGGGGCGGGGTGGGGAGTGTGGGGAATTCCAGGCATCATCCCTTGTAAGCCACTGCCTTGCACATAGCCCCTGCCATGGCAGGCCCGAGAACAGAAGTGTCCCACCATCCTCACAGTGGGTTGCAGGGGCCATGTGTACCCTGTTCCTCTACCCTTGACCACCTTGTGGAGTCGACACCCACATCTAAGGAGGGGACCATGTGGCTGCCTGGGACTCTGGACTGGTCTGGGAGTAGGTGTGGTGGGGGCTCTTTACCTGCATGAAGGTCTCCCTCTGGGTGTCTGTCACTGTGGGGTGGCCACTCTAGCATCTGAAAGGGGCTCTGTCCTGGCCATCATGATTCTGTGTTGGGGGGTTGGTCACTGTCTCTCTGAGAGGGGTCTTTGTGTCTGTGTCCCTCTGATTCTCTGACATGCAGGAGGACCCTGATGGGAACTGAGGGGGAATTCACTCTGAGTGGGGTTTTAGACAGGTCCCCAAGCATCTCTAGCTAATCACTCCTCCCCCTCCCTCCATCCCCCCATCCCCATTCCACACGCAGATGGGAAAGGCAGGCCAGTGTGTGTCCTGTTGCCCACATTGCACTCATTCAGTGTGAGCTGGGGTGGCATCTGCCTGGAGGGGGAATCTGACTCTGAACAGGGCTGCTGTATTTGGGGGCATCTCATTCACCATGTCTGTCTCTGCCTCCACCATCTGACTGAGAGAATTCCTCTCGGGGTTGCGGTGGGCACCATGCCTTGCTCCCAGTGGGGGCCCAGCCCTGGGTCGGGCCCAGAGGAGGTGCTTGGAGAGTTTGCCGGGTGGACAGATGGATGAACATTTGATTGGCCCTGAAGCCCTCAAATGTCTGGGAAGCAAGGGGAGGTTTGTGTTTCTGGTGCCAGGGGGCATTTGCCACAAAAGGGGAAAAGCTGACTTGACCCATGTGGCTTTTCTGGAAGCTGCTCCCTTCTCTTTCCTGCTCCCCTGCGGCGACAGGGCACCTCAGGCAGCAGGGTGCAGACCAAGGTGGGATCTGGCCTATAATGAATGGGCCAGGTGTTCTGGGCAGCAGGCAGACTCACTTATAGACATCCCAAGGAGTGGGTTCCATTATCATCCCCATTTTACAGGTGAGGAAACTGAAGCACAGTGGGCCAAAGTTTATTTGCTCAGGGCCTAGGATTTGAAGGGCCTGAGAAGTAGGGGCTGGGCTTGGGGTCCTGGTCAGAGGCAGAGCAGAGAAGCACCCTGTGGCCTATAGTTCCCACACTGATTTGGTCACTGGAACTGGCTCATTGCCTTCAGTTTGCCCCCCGCAAGGAACTGGGGAAAAGGGGGCTGAGATCACCCACCACACCCCATATCTCCCTCTGCCTCCCAGGCACTTCAGAGCTTGGGGTCCCAGGTACACACGCAGATGCTCATCCATCTGTCCACCTGGCAAACCCTCCAAGTACCTCCTCTGGGCTTGCGCCAGGGCTGGGTCCCCGCTGGGAGCAAGGCTTGGTGCCCACCCCAACCCCCTAGAGGAACTCTCCCAGTCAGATGGTGGAGGCAGCTGCATCATCAGGAAACCATGGCCAGTCCGATAAGCTCAGTGCTGAGGGAGAGGCACAGGAATTATACAAACCATGACTTAGTGGCCATAGAAGGCTCCCTGGAGGAAGGGAGGTTTTCTCTGCTGGGACGTGCAGTTTGGGTCAGGCAAGGCATCACAAATGCAGGGGCCTGCCGGCGGGAGGAGGTGTGGGTGGGAAGGCAGCTGGAGGGAGACCCTATATTGCAGGTGCTGGGGCTAGGTAGATGAGGGTTGGAGCCCCAGCTCTACTTGGCTCTTCCCCGTGGCTGGGGCATGGGGTAATTTTGGCTGTCTATAGCATGGGGGCTCCTGATGGTGCCCTTACAAAGAGGTCAGTGGGCTGCCACACCTGAGCCTTTCAGCCTGTCCTCTTATCTGGCCAGCTGGAGGGGCCCTGGGAGGCCTACCCCCACCCTGATTGCACTGACTTGCAGCTTCCCTGTCACTCATGGTCTCCACTGGGGTGGGGCATGGCAGTAGGGGCCATCATCCCCTGTGCCCCCCAGTACCCAGCACAAAGGATGCTTGGCCAGCAAAAGGCCCATGATGAATGTTGAGTACCTACCACCTAGCAGGCATTGGCTTGCTGCCAAGGACACCACATGAGCAAAGCAACGTCACGGCGGAGCCCTGCATCAAGGAATGGGTGAGACCAGCTCATAGAACAGCAGGCAGGGAAGGAAGTGAAGGGGCTTCTGCGACTGTGGTTTTAGATACTGTGGTCAGGCAGGGCCTCCCTGAGATGACAATTTGAGAAGCAGTGATATTTGTGAAGCTATGTGGGGAGCTGCCTCTGAGGGCGTAGCAGATGCGCAGGCTCCGAGTGTGCCTGGTATACTGAAGAAGAGTGGAGGCCACAATGGCTGGATCAGAGTAAGGTAGGGAGAGCCAAGAGGCTGAGGAGGTAATGGGGGTCTCTCAGATAGGGACCACAGGGGAGTTTTTTCTTTTTTCAAACAGAGTCTTGCTCTGTCACCCAGGCTGCAGTGCAGTGCAGCAATCTCGGCTCACTGCAACCTCTGCCTCCTGAGTTCAAGCCATTCTCCTGCCTCAGCCTCCTGAGTAGCTGGGACTACAGGCACCCACTACCACGCCTGGCTAATTTTTGTATTTTTAGTAGAGATGGGGTTTCACTGTATTGGCCAGGCTGATCTCAAACTCCTGACCTTGTGATCTGCCCCGCTCAGCCTCCCAAAGTGCTGGGATTACAGTCAGGAGCCATTGTGCCTGGCTGGGAGTTTCTTTTGGGATGGGATTTTGCTCTGTTGCCTAGGCTGGAGTGCAGGGGCACCACCATAGTTCACGGCAGCTGCCTCAGCCTCTTGTGGCTGCAGGGGAGTTTTACACTGAGGAGGAGAGTAGGCTGGAGCAGCACGGTGGGGGTGGGAATAGTTAATTCTGGAATACTTGGGTGTAGTCTGATGGGATAGCAATTTTTTGATGCTGCCCAGCTCCCAGGTGATCCAAGTGTCATACTGTTTTCTGGCCTGACTCCTCTTCCCTCAATGGGAAGCTCCTTGTGAACACCCCCCTTTTCCCCAGCAGTTGTCTGGGATTGGAATCCAGGCTGCTTGGCTCCCAGCACCCACCACCCACCACTTTCTGCCTTTGAGCGATGGGCCGTGCCTCCCCTCCTGAAAATCTTTTGTGGCTCACTGGCACCTGGGGGAAGATGGGGACAGAGGCCTCCCTGCCCAGCCCTCTCAACCTCAGACTCCAGTGGGTGTCAGACCCACCAGGGCCCATATTAAAATGCAGATTCCAGGCTCCCTTCCAGATGACCTGTGCCAGCAGGTCATAGAAGTACCCTGTGCTTATGGTGGCTCACGCCTATAATCCCAGCACTTTGGGAGGCTAAAGCAGGTAGATCACCTGAGGTTGGGAGTTTAAGCCCACCCCCCCACTAAAAAAATACAAAAATTAGCCGGGTGTGGTGGCTCATGCCTATAATTCTAGCTATTCAGGAGGCTGAAGGAGGAGAATCGCTTCAACCTGGGAGGCAGAGGTTGTGGTGAGCTGAAACTGGAGGTTGCAGTGAGCCTGGGTAACAAGAGTGAAACTCAGTCTCTCAAACAAAAAAAACAAAAAAAGAAGGCGCCCTGTGCCGTGATCACTCCCCCTTGCAGGTCTCTGAGCCTCAGCCTCCTCATCTGTGAAGTGGGTAAAGGCACAAGAGGGTCATGTGAGGCTCACACACACTGCTCCTCATAGAGATGGCCCAGGGCAGGGTGGTAAGGCTTCTCCCACATAAACCTCACTGTCCGTGGTGCCCAGGATTGTCTTTTGTTCTGGAACCATGACCTTCCTACTTGGTTTCACTGTGTCCTTTCCTTGATGATGTGATGTTTCTGTGACTTCCTCTTGGAAAACTTTTGAAATGTTGCTGGCCTGTGAATTCCACAATCTGGAAACTGCTGGCGGGCCACCCAGGCTCCAGTGCCCGGCACACAGCAGATGCTCACTAAAGGGCGGTGTGGGGTCTGTGAGCATCATTTCCAGCCACAGCCAAGCCCCTGTTGTCTTCTAGCCTGGGGCTGTGCCTTCTGCTCTCTGGGTGTTGGCGCTTGCTATTCCCATAACCTCCAATGCCTTTTCCTGCACCGTCTCTACTTTGGAGAATCTTCAGCAAACATTACTGCCCCTTACTCTGCCTGGCTAAGACTCAAAGATGCAAAAGGAGGAGGGAGGCTTCTTGAGCCTCTGGTGCATGGGAGCAGGGGAGTGACAACTCAGGAGGGCTGCCCAGGGAGGGGCCTTCTTGCTCCCAAGTCTCCCTAAGGCTAGACTCCTAAGGCCCTGTGCTCCTCCCCGCCCTACCATTCCCCTGCAATCCTTCCATAACCCCTGGGAGCTCTTTTGCACACACGATGCCCATATTCTCAGGGGTATCCCACCGTAGAAAATGCAGACTCTTGCTTGAGCCCAGGAGGTCAAAGCTGCAGTGAGTCAGTATGCGACACTACACTCTAGCCTGGTTAACAGAGAGGGACCCTGCCTCAAAAATAAACCAAACACATACACATTCACACACTCTCTCTTTGGGAGGCAGAGGCAGAAAGATCACTTGAGCCAGGAGTTTTGAGACCAGCCTGGGCACCACAGCGAGATCCTATCTTGTGTGGTGGCATGTCTGTAATCCCAGCTACCTGACAGGCCAAGGCAGGAAGCTCACTTGAGCTCAGGAATGCCTGGACCACAGAGCAAGTCTTTAATTTAAAAAAAAAAAAAAAAAAAAATTGAAGACCGAGGCTAGAAGAGGTGAGTCACTCATTTAATGGAAGAGAAGGCAGAGTTGGGACACTCAGGCGCAGGACTAAGTGTCCCAAACCCCAGGGGTGGTGAAGTTCCTGCATGGTGGTTCTACAGTCCTGAAGGGTTTCTGGGCAGGATACTGGGTGGCTTTTAGCAACTAAGCTCAGTCTTGATGCTGCCCACCCCAGAGAATGGCTGAAAGGCACCATGTTTAGGGAGAGTTTGCAAGGTGAGGACCTTCCTCACCTCAACCCTGTATTACCTTGGGTTGGTAAGGCCTAAGAAAGAAGTCAAAGTCTGGATAATGCATGGGTTAATAGGTTTCTCTGCTGCAGGACTTTTCAGAGCCTTTAACAGACTGCTAAGCAGCATTCTCTGTGCACAAATGACTGTCCTCTCTCAGAGAATCCTTGTTTGCACTGGCTTCCAGGAAGCTCAAAGACAAATCTGTGGCAAGAGGGACTGTTTGTGTTGTAGCAAGCAGCTGTCTCCTTCCCAGCTCTTTCTGGGTGTCTCTAACTTGACTAAAATTGTTTTTGGAAGGAGGCAAGGCATCTTTTAACTTTTTTTTTTTTTTTTTTTTTTAAAGACTGGGACTGACTCTGTCTCCCAGGCTGCAGTGCAGTGGTGTGATCTTAGCTCACTGCAACCTCTGCCTACTAGGTTCAAGTGATTCTCCTGCCTCAGCTTCCCAAGCAGGTTGACTTTTTGATACCAGACAGTAAGCTTGGATTAAGTATTTTCTATAATAATGCTCATTCATTCATCCTGGAAGCATCCACTTCAGGCTCTGGGCCGGGGTGAGGGATTCAGCCATCCAGGACAGGATCTGGAATTTGTTCTGCGACTTTTCTGACCCCCTCCCTCTCCTCCTCCTGTAAGAAGATCAACAAGACCTGCTTACTGGCCCCCTATTACTGAAAGGAAAGTGAACCCCCCTCCAGTTAGTGTCCTGCTCAAGGTCTCAAAGGTAGTTAAGTGATAGAGCCAGGCCCAGGCCGCCAGTTGCCTCCTTGAGAGCACAGGTGTGGCAGATACATGGCTGGTGCTGGAGGGTTGACTGAGGCCTGTCCCACTGCTGCTGTATGTATGCAGATGAATGTGGGCTCAAAGGCCCTGGGGGAGATAAGACCACCAAGGGGCTAGTGTGGCCTGGAGATTCCAGTGGGTGGGCAGTCTCTCCCCAAGGCTGGTCTAGGTCTGCCCTTACTCCTGGGGTGGGTCAGATGCTGTCCTGCCCTCCAGTGTCCCAGAAGGAGGGGGACAGCCAGCAGGCCTGCTTATTATAAGCTTCCCCACTTTAGAAAGTTCAAGCTGATTCCCACAGCCCGAAGCCCCTTGGTGGCTTCCAGGGGCTGCTGTGGTAGCCTCACCTGTGCCTCTTCCTGCTGTCTTGCCAGGGGAGGGCCATGCCATCGGCTTTGCTCTCCATGCAGGTGAGATCAGGCCACCAGGCCTCTGGCCTTTGACTGGTGTGTCCAACCCAGCCCCTCTGCTGAGTGCCTAAGGGAACAGGTGGTATAACAGACCTCACTCAAGGTGGTTATGAAGACCTGGTAGGGTGGGGTGTGGCCCAATACTTTGGAAGACTCTAGAACGGCCATCCTGGCCCTAGTACACATTTGTGCCAAGGCAGGTACCCTGTCCCTCAGCACATGGGAAGTGGCAGCAGGTAGCAAGACAGTTTCCAGGTGACAGCATGAGAGCAAGTGAGGCCTAGAGAGATGGGAAGGGTCTGGTGCCTCCAGCCTGTCATGTTCCTACCAGCTGGGAGAAGGGGGAGATCCTCAGGAGAAGGGGGAGCAGGAGTCAGGGAGGGGTGTGTGCCCCCACGAGGCTGGTGTTTCATCTCTACTTCACAGATGAGGGGACTGTGGCTCATAGACCTTTGCAGGGGGACTGATCTCAGCATAGGGCCCTCTGAAGGGAGCCTGGGACTGCATTTCTGTGTGGGCCCTGGGTGGAACTGGAACCAGGCTGGCTTTCCTGGCTCCCAGCCTTTTGGCTTCCTCATGTTCTTGGCCTTCTTTTCACAACAAACTCAGAAGCAGCTGAGTAGTTGGTTGTGTTGTCTGCACATGCACCAAAGCATGTTTCATTTTGGCTGTGACATTCCTTTGTTGTCCCTGTCTTGTAATTAGCATAGTATGTTGGTTATAGTATGCGGAATTTCACTGAAGGATGGTAAGGGAACATGTGACAAAACGGACAATAGTTCTTTAAGGCTGAGAGAAGCTCGGTGTATACCCAGCAGCTGGGCCACTTGGAGGGGACTGTCATGCTATCAGTTATCAGTGCTGTAGTGGGAACCAAGCAGGCTTTCCTCACCCACCTGTTAACAACAGCTGTTCAGGTCAGGCCTTTTCCTTGTGCTAGCTCACCTCATGAAAAATGAGCTCTGACTTACGGATGACAACTAAGCCAAGGGGGGTAAAACCCCTTGTCCAGGGTTGTGTGAGAAGTGGCAGGGTCAGGGCTGAACCTTAAAACCTAGAGGTTAGGGCTGGGCATGGTGGCTCACACCTGTAATCCCAGCACTTTGGGAGGGTGAGGTGGGTGGATTACCTGAGGTCAGGAGTTCGAGACCAGCCTGGCAAACATGGTGAAACCCCATCTCTACTAAAAATACAAAACATTAGCTGGGCATGGTGGTGCGTGCCTGTAATCCCAGCTACTCAGGAGGTTGAGGCAGGAGAATTGCCTGAACCCAGGAGGCGGAGGTTGCGGTGAGCAGAGATCGCGCCATTGCACTCCAGCCTGGGTAACAAGAGCAAAACTCCGCCTCAAAAAAAAAAAAAAAAAAAAAAAAAAAAAAAAAAAAAAAAAAAAAAAATCCTGGACAGTAAAAGAACTGTAACATCTGGGATAAAGTTAGCTGTAGAAATAAACACAAGTCTTATTGTTGGGGCAGTGTCAGAGCTGGCCTGCATGACTTTGAGATTCCTAGCAGCCAGAGCAAAGAAAGAAATGGATTATTCCCACTGGAGCCATAGTGGCCATAACAAACAGAAGCCATCTGTCTGGATGCTGGGAATGGAGAAGACTTGCTCCCCAGAAATACATGCTGCAAGATGTGGTGGGTGACATTTCTACTGTCAAATGTCAGTAGATACCTGAAATGATTTGGCCACTTTGGTCACCCAACCACAGTATGACCCAAGCTGGGTCCAGGGAGCAGCTGTTGCTGACCTGGCTTGACTTTTGAGGCAGGTGGAATAGTAGGCACATGAGAGGGGGAACTGAAGCCGCCATAGCTGCTGACACAGCCCCCAGGTTTGAGCTTGGCTCTCCCATCACCTGTCTCCTCATAGCTTAATGGGCATCTGGTGGTCCATCCCTGCAGTGGCCAGAGTCCTGTTGTGGGCTGTCCAGGCTGAGGTTTTGGCTGCAGCAGGGGTAGTCCCGCCCCCATGTGCCTGCAAGTTGTAACCTGGCTGGAGCCTCTGGCATAGGACACTCACACCACCAGGAAGCTCAGTGGCAGACCCCAGCTGATACTTGGCAGGCTTGGGTTGACATTGTAGTTCTAGGCCAGACAAACGTGGAGCCAGGGCGGCTCTCACGGGCTGCTGTGCAGAGTGGGGGAAAAAACCCCTGGTCGTGTTCAGCCAGCAGGCAGGTGGCAGCCAGGCTGGCTGTGAGTGAGGAGGGGAATCCTCTTTTCACCACTGCCTGCCTGCTCAGCATTTCCTCAGCTGCGGGGGGTGGAGCCAGCTTGTAGGGGCCAGAGTCAGAGTGAAACCAGTGGCTTTGCTGGTTAATCTCAGCACTCACACTGGGGACTAGGCCTGGAGTGGAACTGAAAGGGAAACCAGGCCTGTTGCCCTCCAGGCCTGGCCTACTTCCTCCCAGTGATCCTTAAGGCCTGCAGCCAGTGGGGAGGGTCGGGGCCAGGCAGGGATAACTGGAAAAGTAGCTGAGGGAAGTGGCCACTTGCACCTTACCCATCTTGCAGACAGGAAATGAAGGCTCTGCAGGGCTGGCTGGCTGTGAAAATGGACAATGGTACAGAGGCCCCACTTGCCACACACTGCGCTGTTCCCACTGCCCATGTGGATGCCATGCGAGGCCTCACTCTGCCTGCCCCATCCTGGCTGGTGCTGGTCACTTCAGGCTGGAATTTTCTTTTTTTCTTTTTTTGAGATGGAGTCTCAACTCTGTTGCCCAGGCTGGAGTACAGTTCAAGCAGCTCTCCTCCTCAGCCTCCCAAGAAGCTGGGATTAGAGGTGTATGCAACCATGCCCAGTTTGTTTGTTTTTTTTTTTTTTTTTTTGGTATTTTTAGTAGCAATGGGGTTTTACCTTGTTAGCCAGGCTGATCTTGAACTCCTAACCTCTGCCCGCCTCGGTCTCCCAGAGTGTTGAGATTCATTGCGCCCAGTCCAGGCTAGAATTTTCTAGTCATTCAGCTTTCTAGCGAGAGGCCACAGTTAAGCCGTGGCCAGTGTTGGTCATTCCTGCAGTCGTTACTCTCCCCCAGCCTGTTGTGTTCACCAACCAGAGCAGACCCGGGAGCTCCCAGGAGACCTGCTGGCCAGGCTGCCGTCTCACCTCACTGTTCACTGACTCTCCTGCAGAGGGGGTAAGGGAAGGAGAAAGGAAGTGGCCAGGCCACTGGTCATGATCCTTCCATCAAAGGTACCTGGCATCTCTGTGTCTGAAGCATCTGGTTTTGGGGGCCAATTCAATAGCACTAGCAGCTCCAGTCCAAGCTGTGCCCTTTTGGTCCAAGGTACAGGTCAGATCACCTGAAGCCACAGTTGCTGGAACATCCTTTGGGCCTGCCTCTGCTTTCCATGCCTCTGCTTTCCATTCCCCTGCTCCTGGTTTGTTAGGGGCTGTGGTATTTTCTAGGAACATCTGGATGGAGGGAGCCCAGTGGGGCCACTTCTGTCTATTCCTCATCTCTGGCTGTCTTCCCTTTTCTTACTGTCTTTTGGTCATCTTTTCAGTCTTATCACAAGAGGAAAGGGAGGTTTGCCTCTCTTCAGCAGATTCCCTCCTGGAAGCAGCTGACTTCTTGGCTTCAGAGTGCCCCAGCACTGGAAGCATCTGCAGGGTCAGTTGAGACCTGAGTGCGGTGCTCCTACCGGCAAAGGAGTTCCTACCCACCCTGCAGCCCTATGTGCTGGGCATTCAGGGAGGGTCCAGGGCCAAGATTTTGTTGTTTTCCAGTGGCTAGCCCCTCCCCCTTTTTTGGGCTTGGTGTGATGAGAGGGTAAGCAGCTGGCATCACCTGGCTGGGCAGGAATCTCTTTGCTTACCAGTGGGAAGAGGAACAATGTCAGACACATAGCAGAGCAGGAATGTCCCCAGGTCCAGGTCCAAAGGGCTGGGAGGGCTGCCTTCTGCCAGCACATGCTTCTTGGGATCTCAGTGTGAATGGTGTTCAGGAGGCTAGGGGAAGGCACTACAGGCTCAGAACCTACACAGCAACACCATAGACACTCTCTGCAAGGGGGATTCCTGGGGAGATTATGGACAAACTCAGGCCTGGCTGGAAAGAAAAAGCATCAGGAACAAGCCTTCAGTGCGCCATCTTGGTCTCATAGAGTTCAAGGCCCAAGCTACAAGCAGCTTGCTCCAACATCCAGGAGGTCCGGCGGTGCACACGCCTTGAGATGCCTGACAACCTCTACACCTTTGTGCTAAAGGTGAGTGACAAGGCTTTCCACACCCTGGGGCAATACAAATCCAGGCACGTACATCAGATCCAACACTGTTCCCTTCCTTCCTGATAGGTGAAGGACCGGACAGACATCATCTTTGAGGTGGGAGACGAGCAGCAGCTGAATTCATGGATGGCTGAGCTCTGGGAGTGCACAGGCCGAGGGTGAGGCTCCAGGCCCTCACCCCTGGCACAACCTTTGTTGCTACCACCCCTGACCTGCCCAGATCCTTAACCTCAGCCTCTTCTCCAGCAGGCTGGAGAGCACAGAAACAGAGGTGCATATTCCCTCAGCCCTAGAGCCCAGCACGTCCAGCTCCCCAAGGGGCAGCACAGATTCCCTTAACCAAGGTGAGTAAACCAATGTGCAGGCTATTGTCTTCTGGGTACACTGGAACCCACACTCAGCCCAGGACCACCATCACCTATCTTCTCTTAACAGGTGCTTCTCCTGGGGGGCTGCTGGACCCAGCCTGCCAGAAAACAGACCACTTCCTGTCCTGCTACCCCTGGTTCCATGGCCCCATCTCCAGAGTGAAAGCAGCTCAGCTGGTACAACTGCAGGGCCCTGATGCTCATGGCGTGTTCCTGGTGCGGCAGAGCGAGACACGGCGTGGGGAATACGTGCTCACTTTCAACTTCCAGGGCATAGCCAAGGTATGGAGTGGGGCAGGGCAGGCGGGACCGTGCCTCCTCTCCCCACTGGAGTTCAGGGCCCTAGAGGGACAGTCCGAGCCCACCGTCCTCTCCTCCCCCAGCATCTGCGCCTGTCACTGACCGAGAGGGGCCAGTGCCGTGTGCAGCACCTTCACTTTCCCTCGGTCGTGGACATGCTCCACCACTTCCAGCGCTCACCCATCCCGCTCGAGTGCGGCGCCGCCTGTGACGTCCGGCTCTCCAGCTACGTGGTAGTTGTCTCCCAGCCACCAGGTCTGAGCCTACTGCCCTTTGCTAAAGGGGATGGTGGGCACAGGGAAACTGGGTGAGGGTAGAGGCTTCCTGCAGACCCAGGGGTACAGGGATCTTGTCCTGTGTCCTGTCAGCATTTGCATCAACACTGATGGTATGGTCTCTTTTGGTCACTTGTTCTAGGTTCCTGCAACACTGTCCTATTCCCTTTCTCCCTCCCTCGCTGGGATTCACAGTTGGGCCTTCCCCACCTTAGCTCCTCTGGTTGTCCCCAGGGGCTCAGCCCAGAGGGTCTCCCCGGGCGATCCTCACCCCCAGAGCAGATCTTCCACCTGGTGCCTTCGCCCGAAGAACTGGCCAACAGCCTACAGCACCTGGAGCTTGAGCCTGTGAGTCGAGCCCGGGACTCGGACTATGAAATGGACTCATCCTCCCGGAGCCACCTGCGGGCCATAGACAATCAGTATACACCTCTCTGACAGAGGAATTCCAGGCCTGAACAGATGCCCTTGAGGAGCACAGGCAGAAGTGTGAACTTGTGAATGTAATGATCTTTCCTTCCTTCCAGAGAGATTTAAGGGACACTGTTAACTGCTCGTGCCAGTTTGGACGTGACCCTTCTATTAGGCCTGTTGAAGGGCCCTCCTGTAAGTTTTATCTATCAATCACCTGGCTTTCTCCTTATTGTTTACAGATGTAGTTCTTGTTAGAGGATGCCACTAGCTCCTGCCCAGGGTCCCTGTGCCCAGTCCCCATTAGAGAAAGGAGTTGGGGTGAGGGCCAGAGCTGGCAGTGGAAACTTGTTCTCTTTTTCACTGACACGGTCACAGCTGATGACAGACTTTCTACAGGAAGAGGGGTCATCAGGAAGACCAGAACACTAACAAGCCCTGGATTCTCATGGTTCTCCTATCTACTGTCAGTCCATGTGGCAGGTCTGTTGTTTCCACGCCACAGATGACCACATCTAATCTGCTTCTACTCTCAGCTTTAGGACAAAAGCTCTGTCAGAGGGACAAGCTAAAGGTCAAAAATGATTTTAAACATTTTACCTCAGACTAATTTCTTTAAAGAATTCAGGTTCAAAACTAAACCATTGCTTATTTCACTGCACTGTTTCAACTAACACCCATGCAATTTTTGTAGTCGGAGACAGCTATGCAAACCCTGCCTGACTAGTTCACGGTCTGAGCCAGCACGCTGGCTTCCTTGTCTACTGCAGTCTCAGGACAGCTACCTGCCACTGAGTGGCCACTGTCCTTCCCAAATGTCAAGAAGTGAAGTGTGTCACCCTTTCAGGGAAATTCAGGCAATTACTGAAAAATGGAGGGTGGCAAGGAACAGTTCTACCCTGGTGCCTTATGAATAAAAAACTGGATTCTGGTTTACAGCAGCTTTACAGTGAGAGTTAAATTAACTGAGGTTGGGGGAAGAACAAGTAAAAAGGGAAGAAGGACTCCTGGGCGCTTTACAGTAAATCTTTCAGCAACAAGGCTGGCTCTGTGCCCTCCAAGCATCGAATGGCTTATTAAATTATCCCACAAGTGGGTTTTAGGCTCCTTTTTTTGAGCCAAAATGGAAGCTGGGAATCTGGTGCCATAACTATTGAGAAACTCATTTAATAGCCCACATTCAGTGTTCTGCTCCAGCTGGCTACTCCTTCATTGGATGGAGAATGTATCTCCATGCACACACAGCACACACAATCTCCACCACCCAGGGAGGTCCTGAAGTTAAATCTCCATCTATACTCGCTTTCACAAGTGATACAATTCATAGGGGGACTGCCTCCTCCCAGAACCTTTGGAGGTTCAAAAACAAGGGGGCACTGACAGTGGAGTCAGCTGCTCTTGGGTGCCAGCAGAGCCTTTCAGTACAACCCCCCAGGCTCACTGCAGTGCCTCAATGAGAGGCTAATGAAACCTCAGCCTAAAACTCATAGGACTGCCTGCCTGCCTGCCTGGGAGGAGGGTTAGGTCTGCTCCTTTCACTTAGTCTCTGTACTCCAAGAGATCAGATTTTTGCTTCTAGGCTTCTAGAATTTTCTTGGGATCTTTCAGAGGGTGTGGAAAGAGCGCCCTCTGCACTTTTTTTTTTTTTTAGATGGAGTTTCACTCTTGTAGCTCACTGCAACCTCAGCCTTCCTGGTTCAAGCGATTCTCCTGTCTCTTGAGTAGTTGGGATTACACGCATACATACCATGCTCAGCTAATTTTTATATTTTTAGTAGAAATGGGGTTTTGCCATGTTGGCTAGGCTGGTCTTGAACTCCTGACCTCAGGTGATCCACCTACCTCGGCCTCCCAAAGTGCTGGGATTATAGGTGTGAGCCACCGTGCCTGGCCTGCACCACTTTTGATTTAACTAATTTATTTATTTTGAGACGGAGTTTCACTCTTGTTGTCTCCGTGTCCCAGGTTCAAGTGATTCTCCTGCCTCAGCCTCCCAAGTACCTGGGATTACAGGCATACGCCACCATGCCCGACTAATTTTTTTTTTTTTTTTTTTTTTTTTTTTTAATTAGAGCTGGGGTTTCACCATGTTGGTCAGGCTGGTCTCGAACTCCTGACCTTGTGATCTGCCCATGTTGGCCTCCCAAAGTGCTGGGATTACAGACGTGAGCCACCATGCCGAGCGCCTGCACCACTTTTAATACCAACACTCCTGGGTGATCATGGACCTTAAAGCAGACCCGCCACTGATCCAGATTTGCAGTCCATTTTTAAGGACACCTGTCTTTATAAAGTCAAGCAGCTTTCTCTGAAAAATGAATGCTAACTAGTGTGAACTGAAAGAGTAAGTAACAGTCTGAACCTTTTTTAAAGAAGAAAGGTTATCATGGAAAGTCACTGGTCCTCCCCTCTGCACAGGACAAGTGTCCAGTAGATAATAAACCAAATCAAGTTCCCTCCCTCCAGCCAGAAGTTAAACACCTGGGATATGACATCTTCACACCAGGAGCACTCATTTCTTAGCAGCTGCTCTGCATACATCTCTCAGGTAGTGCCAAGAGGCACACCAGATACAGCAAACTTAGCAGACTGTAATTAGCCATCTGACTGGCTGCAACGTGCAAGCTCAGATTCTGTGGCAGAGATTTGGAAGGCACCCTCCTCCAGACTGCTAACTTTCTAAACTCATCCAAGTTACCAGCTCAAATACATGCTGACAGAAAACTCTCATGGCACTAGGAAGAAGTGACACTAAGCCAATGCCTTTTCTTTGCGTGGGAGCAGGCCCACCTGATGAAGGGGTGGGCAGCAGTGTGGGGCAGGCACCCCACTGGCTGCAGCTAGCCCACCACAGGCACAGGACAGCACACCCCACCACTCTCCTTCCAGTCCTGACCAGGCCCAGTCAGCAACTTCCACCAAGAGCCATGGCTCAGCGTCAAACTGGACAGTAGGCATCATGATCCCTCCAGTCAGCTCTAATCATAGATTCCACCAGTACAGCTTGACAGCTCCTGGCACCATCACTTCCTTCATCTTTTATTCAACTTTTACAAACTAACAGTCACCAGCACCAAAGAATTAAGTCAACTAACCTGCCTTGAATTTTAGACCAGCAATCCATATGGCTTTATCTGGTATAAATCTTCTGCCTTTGATCATTTCTGGACCGTAAGAAAAAGGAATAGCAATCATTAAAATCTTGGGCCAGAGAACACTATTTTTACATAACAGTTTCTTAACCTAAAATCAAGGCCTTGGACTCTTCCCTGAGGGTTTGCCTGAGATTCCTTCATGCTTTCTATTCAGGGCTAAGTCCCTTATTGCAAATGTGTTAGCTCTAACATCACCCACAAGCTAGAGGAACTTGCAAGTATATTAACAAGGACACATCTGACATCCAGTGTTTGGTTATAATATACAGCACATTGTGATAACACAAAGTGGATTCATCTTGTATCATTATAGGCAGAAGGTATTTGGCAAATTTTTATGTATTGTTTTATGTACTGTACAAGTAACTTATTCTTGAATAATGCAAATTTTGCTATAATGTACAAATTGCTATATGTGAATTAAAAAGTTTTCAGAATCTTGATTTGCTGTCACAATATTTAAAACTCTATTAAGACCACGGTTGCTCTATAAAATCCTTGCCCTTCCCGAATACTTGCCCTTCCCTTTGTCCTCCCCGATGCAATCTGAGAATATTAAATGCTTATGAGTCCATGTCAATAAGCAGCTTTGTACATCTTTTCAGCCTTCCTGCCCTCTGGGTTTCTTCCTTGCAATTTTTTTCTGAGTGTCTCCTGCCCCCTACTGGTAAAATAGAAAGATGCCTGCTAATTAATACTCATTTTGGTTTAGGAGATATTAAAAAGGAAGCTTACAGAATCAGTGTCAGCCCAAGGATGTGGAATTTCAGTGCTGCCCAACTCTGGCCAACCTTCCTCCTCCTGAAGCAGATCTCTAATCCACCAAAGAGAATAGCTCAGTCTTGTCTTTTTCTAGAGATACCTTGAACCAGAACTAAAGGTGAAGAAGAAAAATCATTTGACAGCTACCTTCCGGGACATTCAAAATGCACACTTAGCGCACCTGCTTTGATGTTAAGTATCCTACAATAGAAGTAGCTTATACAGACACACACTAACTTGATCAGTTTTTAAAACTTTTTTTATTTTTTAATTTTTTTTTTTAGTTTTTATTTTATATTATCTACAAAGTAAAAGTTTTCCCTTAACTTAAAAGTTGAACCACTGTAGACAGTGATCACCTCATCGAACTTGATTTATAAATAATAATCCGTCAGTTTGACGGTAAGAATTTACTGAACCTTTGTCAAGTTTAGTAAAAGGGCGTTCCAAGTCTTGTTTTTTTTTTGTTTTTTTTTTTTTGTTTTTTTTAGCAGTAATAGCAGCAAGAATCACTCTTGTTACTTCTGTTGCTAGCTGATGTGTTCATGACTTTCAAGGGTTATTAAAAAATAAATAACTTCCAGTTTCGGCAAGCAGAGCTGGGGTACCTGCGGGACTTTGAAACAGCGTATGGAATTATGGAATAGCCCCAAGTTCCTAAATGCCTCTACTCGGTCCAAATATCTTCCACTGCAAGTGAACTGTTAGCATTCCTATTGGATGTTACAAGAAATCAACATATATATTTTAAAAACAAAATAAATGAAATTCTAGTTTTCTGTGCTTCCAGTTGGTAGAAGCAGTAGAAGGGAGGAGGGAATTTGGCCTTTCGGTTCCTCCAGGGCAGCCTTACAACTGCTGTTGGTGGTGGGCTTGTACTGTAAAAAGAAAAGCGAACATTGAAACAGAAAACTGGTAACACCACACATCAGCCTAGTGTCTCTGCAGCACATGATTGTAAACTATTCTTGTGCTAGCTGAACAAGACTCAAAATTGAATTCACTTCCCCCCACCTCCCGTCTGTACCAAAGGGGGAAGGGGTGGGTGGGTGGGTTGAAACAAACCGGTCAGACGTAAAACCACTTCAGATAAAACTCCCAAAAGATCTGTTCCTGGGGTAGAAAAAAAGGCCTTAACAATCCCCCTCCCCAAATATTAATCAAGCACCAGTATTGCTTTCAGAATAACAGGTCAGACTGTGAAGTATCACCATGGCACCCATCAAGTAGTAGAGCACAATCACAGGGCGCTCTCCCCGCGTCAGGGCATAGGCTGGGGCCAACGCTACACTCAAAGCCAGTCCATCCACAGCACTTTCTCAGCAGTATCTTCTCCAGAGCTACAATCAAACTCTGCCATAGTAATAACCCCCCACATGTCAGACTTTTGGGACTCAGGAAGGAAAACACTGCCCTGTCCAGCCTATCGTAACAAAGAAGGCCAACTGAGTCCTAGGCATGCATCAGCTACACAGAATGCTGCTGCTGCTGCTTCTCATCAAGCCAAATCCTGTATACCAGCAGAACACACACAGACTCGGCTCCCGGAAGCCTCAGGCCCTGACGCTGAACTGATCATCACAGTCCCTCCTGCGCACACTCCTGATCGGGTCTTGCTAGTTCTCAAATGCGGGGCTTGAAGCACTGGCCCTGCCTGCCATTCTACCTGTGCGAGCAGAATGCTTTGGGGTGCCCCGGCGGCCCCTGCACACACACGCCTCACCTGAAGGGTGCGTCATATAGGGGAAATGCGCTGTTGTCGAGACTGGAATGGGCTGTAGTGCACTTTGAGCGAGGGCGGCCTGGGGACCGCCGGGTGGCTGTGTCGTCATTAGCATCATTGGCGCATGGGCAGTTGGATGAGAAGGAACCATTCCTGACTGTACATGAGCCTGAAACAGAGAGCTCTTTTACGCATACAGGCAACATCGGCTTAAACAACATGTCAACTGCGTTCCTTTCACTGGGCTGGGACTCTCAGGAAAGGGCAACGGTGGGCCTCAGGGCCCAGTTCTGTTCTCGGGGACACTCTAGTGGACTATTTATTGACCTAAAGATGCGCTTCACCTTTGGGCAGATCCTGCAAGGGTCAGGGAGCAGGCACCAAGTGAGCCTGGGTAAAAGGGCTGTGCTGTCCTAGCCCTCGACATTTCTGATCATCGTATTCTATGTATAGGGTAAGGTCTTCACAAAGATTAGACCCCTGATCCAAGGACAGCTTTCTCAATATCATACAAGATACAATGATGCTTTAGAATCAGGCTGCCATGTGGGGCCTGAAGTAGTTTTGCAGATAACATCCCTTTCAAATAGAAAAGCAGATTACTACATTAATAAGCAGAGACTCACAGTCCAGTATGTGGATTACTTGGACCTCTCTTCATTTGCCTCTCTCCCTCTGCTTCTGGCCTGCTCACTAGGCAGTGAAAAGAGACTCTTAAGCCCCCATGACTCTCTCAGAGATATGCTGATGGAGCAGGAGGAGGAGGAGGAGGAGTTGCAGTTTAATGGCTCCAGTGAGATGGAAAGGAGTAATCTGAAATCATCTGGGCCAGCCCAGTGTTTCTGTACCAAGCGGTAGTAAGTTCGACCTGGTCTCACTCACTGTCAAGTTGGAGAGGTAATTTTAGTCAGCCCAAACAGCTGAGTTCCAGCTCTGCAGGGGGTTGGCAGGGCCAGGAAGAGCCCTTTCCTTTTTCCCACACTGTACACTGTTCTAGAGCATGATAAGCCTTGGATGAAATGCCATTTTTACTCTCATATATTCAAATGGGCACATGGGATATTTGAGCTTCCTTGTGTTAACCTTTTTGCCCTTTCAGCACAAAACCACAGTGAGGTTTTAGGGATCCCTGACTTACATGTAAGTTCACGTGCCTACTTAGCCACCAGCCTCTGCTAGACACTTACAGGACCCCAGCTCATATGAAGCTGACTCCACCAAACCACGCTGGCCCACACGGACCAAACCGGCTTCCCTCCCCACTATCAAAAAGCAAATCAACTGCAGTGCGCTACACCACAGAACCTAAACTTTGCAGGGTGAGGACGCCCAAACTTCCCAGAGCTGTGGAACTCTACTTACAAGGTAGCCTTCTGAGAGATAGATCCAACTGAGTCGCATCTCTAGCCCACACCTTGCCAGAGCCTCACTGGCGCACTATTTAACAGGAAATGGAATTCATTGTGGCAGGTCTCACTTAGACCCGCCTCAGAGAGTTCTGTTATGAAAGTAGCAGAGACATCTAATACAGCCAATTCACCCATAACAGCCCCAGGAGGGCCTCAAGGCCAGCATTAGAGCCCAACTTCAGTGCAGCTCCTTCTCCTCATTAAGACAATTCCCTGGGCCCTGGAGTGCAGGGACCTTTGTCAGCAGCTGATGCAGACAGCAACCACTGAGATGGCAAGCACACCTTTCACCTATAGCAGCTTACACTGGAGGTGAGCTCCAAAGTGCTTCCAGGGCTGCTCTTAAAAGAGAAATGGGACCACCTAGGTGCTTCCAGCTTCTAGTTACACTGCACCAATGTCCAAGGCCAAGCTCTCTCAAGAGTACAACTTATGGTCAAAGCAGATATATGGATAACCAGGGAAAACAATTGGAAAGCTGTGTTTGGAACTCATGTGAGTAACAATCAAGATGACAGGCCCCAGTAGTCACCTCGGAGGGCTGAGACTCTGTGAAGGCCGTCATCCCGGCCCAGCATCCGAGGTAAGTGTGTGGAGGGGGATATTTATGTACACATATATATAGTAGGCTCTATAGACATAGCAAAGCAGACACAGAAAGGAAAGAAGAACTGGGTTGCATTCCAGAGTCAAAGATAGTTTTAAGGTCTCAGTTGGGAAAAACTAAAGGACTGACCAACCACCTTCACTGATCCCACTACAAAACCACACAAACGTTCCCTTAGGGCCAGATCACGTGTATTTGAGTGGGAAAGGGAGACAGGCAAATGGCATGACACACAGGGTTTCTTAGCTGGGAGAGCCTCTAGCTGCTTACCAATAACCTTCATATTCTACCTGGCCTTCACAGAAAGTTGGCTAAAGCTGGTTTACCTGAGGTACGTGGGCCATGTGGGGTGGATTGGTATACGCCGGCTGAACATGAGAAGGATGGATCGTAAAGACGGTCTGCTGTGCTGCTGGGAAACTATTCTGTGGCGACTGTGTGTTGGAGGCAGGTGTCATGGAGGGTGGGGTTGGCGCAAGCCCCGCGTGGTAAATGGCTGACTGCTGCTGTGGACTGGCCAGATGGAGAGCCTGGGCGGCCTGGTGCTGATGGTGCTGCAAAGCGATAGGAAAGAATTGAGAGAAAAACTTCTTTAATGAAAAGCAGCCAAGGAATACTCACAAAGCTGAGCTTTGCACATGTGGGCCTATGATGAGGGGCACGGGAAAGTACAGGGGGAATATACAGGGTGGTAAGAGCAAGGCTGGAAATGCCTCGCATCTGGACATTCCTTTCTGGGTTGCAGAAGCCTGATTCTCAGCCTGGCAGTTAGAAGCTTCTGACCATGCTAAAGTCAAACAAGACTACTGCCCCAGAGAACTGATAGATATCAGAGATCTTTAATTGCCTCTATTACCAAACATGATTCAAGAAGCTCACAAGGAAACCTTAGGAATTAAAATTTAAAATCCCAGCCAAATACTAATTACCTTATGAACTTTGTTAAATTTGATTTTGCATTATCACAAGTTTCCAGAGCTTATCCAATCACCTTATTATCATATGTATCCTTTTTTTTTTTTTTTTGAGACGGGGTTTCACCATGTTGGTCAGACTGGTCTCGAACTGTTGACCTCAGGTAATCCACCCGCCTCGGCCTCCCAAAGTGCTGGGATTACAGGCGTGAGCCATGGCACCCAGCCTTATCATATGTATTTTAAATGTGACTCTTAAAAAAGCAACCACACCAGGGGCACAGCTGTATCCAGCTTCATGAGGGCGGACGTGCTATGTGTTCTTATGACACGATACCTGACACCAGAAATCAGATACTAGGATGAGGAAGCAGCTCCATGCAGATCTCTGAGGTGCCCTTACCTGAACAGGACTGGGTGCAGGATGACTTCCACCATGTTGGCTTTGCTGCTGTCCAGTGGGGGTAGCTGAAGGCTGAGGGTGTGGAGTATGTGGGTGCAGGGTAGCGTTAGGGTGCGCATACTGCTGAGCAAGGGAGCCCGTGGAAACTACAGTGAAAGAAAAAGGAGCATGTACACAACCAATGTGTGAAAACCTCCATGGCTCCTCTATGCCTCATCAACTGAACTTTCTTGATGGTTACAATGCATAACTCACACCACTACCAATTTCTATAGTAGACTCCATTTAAACCATGCATTGTCTTGAAAAATAAGTGTAGCTATTGCTTAACAGACTAGCATTTGGTTCATATAATACAGCTCTACATATGATATTAAAATCAAATTAGTTTGCATTTGCTCTTAAAACAGTCACTAGGTTTTCCCAAAAAGGCAACCTGAAAGCACAGGCAGACACTACTCAAACAAGCGCCATCTAGGCATGCGCTCTTTAGCTCAAGGCCATCATCTGGCTAACCTCACCATGCTACTGCCCTGGAGCAATGTCCTAAAGGCACATACTATATTGGGTGGGGTGGGGTGGGGAGGCCAGTGCTGTGTTAAGGGACCTGGCAAGGCCAGGGATCTATCATCAGGGCAAAGGACCACAATCTCTCTCAGCCAATCATAGGAGCCCCTCTGACACTCAGTTCACTTCCTTGCTTCATAAAATAAATACAGAAAGGAAACTCCCTTCTGAGTGCTGCAGCCCTTTAGAAAAAATTTTACTAGAATAACTTCAAAGGAAACATGATGCCCCAGTTTAAGTCAAAATAAAGATAAGAACTCAAAGCCAATTCTTTGTGAATCTCAGCATGGGCCACACCTTGGCACAAAACCATTTCTTCAGGTCTCTCTTTTATTTCTTTTTTTTTTTTTTTTTTTTTGAGATGTAGTCTCATTCTGTTTCCCAGGCTTACTGCAACCTCCACCTCCTGGGTTCAAGTGATTTTCCTGCCTCAGCCTCCCAAGTAGCTGAGATTACAGGCACGTGCCACCATGCCCGGCTAATTTTTGTATTTTTAGTAGAGATGGGGTTTCGCCATGCTGGTCAGTCTGGTCTCAAACTCCTGACCTCAAGTGATCTGCCCACCTCAGCTTCCCAAAGTGCTGGGACTACAGGCGTGAGCCACCATGCCTGACCTGTTAATGTGTTTCAAAAACAGTAAGTTGAGAATCAGAAGCACAGTAGGATGTGTTCACTACTTCCAGTGACTATGGACAACACACTATGATACAAATCTAACCTGCACGTGGCTATGAGCCACATGTTCTCACAGAGTGTTCTCAAGACAACTCTAGCAAGGCATGATACCCAGCCCTCTTGAGAAATGAATTCTAAAATCCGTTAAGATAATTACCCCATACGCAGAAATGATTCCAAAATAGTTCCTCACGTTCTTCATATAACGTGTTAGCAAACACAGACTTATGCAGGACTGACTGGGGACAGAAGCAAGCACAGCTTTGGGACCAGGCGCCCTAGCTCCAGCAGTCTGGTAGGCAAGGCTGCTGAGTCATCAGCAAAGATGACTCTGGGTATATCCCATGTAAATGGTGTGCAGACGGTTAGGCTAGGCAGATGGAGCAGTTCTATAATGCTAGGTGTGGCAGGGCTAAGGGCCACCAACACTCCAGCCCAAACAGTTATGTCTCCAGTTGCAAATCTCTCTCTTAGCAGAGGAGAGGGCCAGGCAAAGAGCCAGTTCTGGGATCACCTGTGCATCCACTGCCAATGCCACAGCTGTCAGAAATATTCTTTCATGCCCAGTTTAGACTGAATAAAGCAGTTTTGTTTATACACTGGAAAAAAATTTTCCAGACTGCGGGAATTAACATATGCCAGAACATTTTAACAAGAAAACTGTGGCAACATATTCTCTGAATGTTTTTAAGAGTAGTGAATGTCTTCTGGGAGCTGGAACAAACGATGTACAACTGACTTCCTGAGCTTCAAAGTCCCATGAGTCTATGAAGACAGTCCTTTTCTCCTAACTCGCTGGCTCATTAACAGGCCCTCCATCATCATCATACTCATTAAGTTTACTTGCAGCTCCCCCAAATTGTGTAGGCGCTGACTTGGTCTAAAAGAACATCTGATGTAAATTTTGAAACTGAGTTTTGCTTGTTCTTGTAAAAATCTTAAACATGCATTTGTTTGTTTTTATTTTATTTTTGACATAGCCTTGCTCTGTCACCCAGGCTGGAATGCAGTGGCACAAGCTCGACTCACTGCAACCTCTGCCTCCTGGGTTCAAGCAATTCTCCTGCCTCAGCCTCCTGAGTAGCTGGGATTACACGAATGCACCACCACGCCCAGCTGATTTTTGTATTTTTAGTAGAGACGGGGTTTCACCGTGTTGGCCAGACTGGTCTTGAACTCCCGGCCTCAAGTGATCCACCCACCTTGCCCTACCAAAGTGTTGGGATTACAGACATGAACCACTTCACCTGGCCTAAAAATTTATTTTTGAATAATAAAAAAGCCACATGTAGCTAAGTAGCTACTATGTTGGACAGCACACTTTTTTTCTCACTCTGTTGCCAGGCTGACGTGCAGTGGAGCGATCTCTGCTCACTGCAACCTCTGCCTCCTGGGTTCAAGTAATTCTCCTGTCTCAGCTTCCCAAGTAGCTGGGACTACAGGCACCCACCACCGCACCCGGCTAATTTATTTGTATTTTTAGTAGAGACAGGGTTTCACCATGTTTGTCAGGCTGGTCTCAAACTCCTGACTCAGGCAATGTGGCTGCCTCAGCCTCCCAAAGTGCTGGGATTAGAGGGGTGAGCCACTGTGCCCAGCCAACAGCGCAATTTTTGTAGCACATTTCCATCATCACAAAAAGTTCTATTGGATGGTGATGTCTACAGTTATCATGGTCCCTTACTGTTAAACCATTAGCACTAACCCCTACCCCCACCCCTAGCCTCTTAAAAATGTCATTTGTAGCAATATTAAATCTGTCTAAGGAAAAGCAAATCCCAAATTCTATTCATGGGGATTCATAAAGATAAGAGTACGAAATCTCAGAGGGTTTTTTTTAAAACTTTATTTATTCAAGAAATTTTGCACTAAAAAGTTTTAAATTTCACTTTTAATTACCTTCTAAGCAAAGTATTAAGAATATTAAAAAGTAACAATAAATATGGAGAATTATTATGCCCATGAAGTCTCATAATTAAGTTATTCATCAACTGGAAAAAATGTAAAAATCTTGAAATCATTTGATGAAAAAAAAAAAGATTAAAAAAAGATGAAATATTTTTACTATGCATTTTTAAAAGGCATCTCTGCGATTTAAGTTTACCAGTATTTAAAGACTATAATACAGTGTTCTGATCTATAGCTAATTTGCATGCATAGCACAAATCCCAAGATGAGTGAATGTACACATGGGCTTTGTTTAAAAAATATATATATATCCTTTCCCTACATAAAACTTAAGTAGCCTTCATAAAATCTTTTGGATTAAAGATAATCAAAGATGCATTGCTTCTTTGGGCCGGACCTAGTCCAGAAGTTTCCCACTGAGTGTTCCTTGATATAAATATTTATGATTCTAAACATGTGATCAGTCAAATCCTTAATAACACTAATCACATTCCAAAACTAGTTTCCTCAGCCATGATCTCACGGAAACAAATTCAGTATATAAAGCTGTGTTTAATTTGTAACTAGGTTTTGTCATTTTGACTTTGGATGCACAAGTCATAAGAAATCACCAGCATTGCAAAACTTGAAAAGTAAAACAAAACAGAATCTTCCAACTTGTAAATTTGATGTTAAATTCAGAAAAAGGGAAGTGAAGGAAAGTTGAAAACTCCAGGGAATAAAAGGCAACCTGACCAAACCATGACAAAATGGCTTAGAACAGGGGAAAATGAAGCAGCAAATTAAATTAGTAGCCCAACTGTTAGTTTCTTTAAAAAAAAATACTGATACTCCCTTTTAGGGAAAGTTGTGCTAAAGCAATTAAGACTTAGGTGAAATGATTAAAGGCCTTTTAGCTACTTACCAGGAAAATGACACCAAACTACTAACAGAGACAGTAAGATGGTGAGGATAACTACATTTGAGACTTCAAATTAAATACATAATAAAATCACCCACTGACACTATCTTTTACACACTACAATCACAGACATAGTTTCCCCTTTAAGAGTATATACATACAGCAAGACTCCTTTTTAAAGAGCATCTATTAAAGGATTACATTTAACATCTCCTAGCACCAAATAAATTTTTATATATACGTATCAGCTTATTTTTGGATACCAAGTCATGGTATAATTAACGAAAATTTAAGGTCAAATGCATTTTAAATGCTAATATGGCATTTAGTAGAGTCAGACATTGAGCCACCCCAAAATAACTCAAAATGTTGTCCCTAACATAAAATTTGAATACTTAATATCTTCTAGAATACAATGTTTCATACAAGGTGACACATATTAATGCCACAAATTTCTAAAGGATTTCTACAAATATTAGTACTCTTCCTATTAAAATACCAAAGTCCATGACTAGCCTTATTTTTGTTTTTATTTTTTACTTTGAGACAGTCTTTCTCTGTTGCCCAGGCTGGAGTGCAGTGGAGTGATCTTGGCTTACTACAACCTCCGCCTCCAGGATTCATGGAATTCTTGTGCCTCAGCCTCCCAAGTTAGCTGGGAATACAGGTGCACGTCACCATGCTTTTTGTAAAGACAGGGTTTCACCATGTTGGCCAGGCTGTTCTTGAACTCCTGGCCTCAAGTGATCCACCTACCTCGGCCTCCCAAAGTGCTGGAATTACAGGCGTGAGCTACCACGTCCGGCCCTTATTTTTAAAAATTGTCCTACAAATAGGAAAAACACACCTTACAAGTTTTCCTTTCCGAAAGAGAGCTCTGCCCAGACTTTCTCCATGAAGGAGCAACCATTTCTGTACTTTTTGCCAGGTGGGAAGAGGAGACTTGTGCTGTCCAAGACAATGACCTGAGTGGTCATGCTCTCTTGATTAAGCTCAAGACATCCTGAGGGGACTGCCTCCTGAATATTTTATTTTTTGAGACAGAGTCTTGCTCTGCCACGCAGGCTGGAGTAAAGTGGCATGACCTTGGCTCACTGCAACCTTGGCCTCCGGGGTTCAAGCGATTCTCCTGCCTCAGCCTCTCAAGTAGCTGGGACTACAGGCACTCACCACCATGCCTGGCTAATTTTTGTATTTTTTAGTAGAGATGGAGTTTCAACATGTTGGCTAGGCTGGTCTTGAACTCCTGATCTCAGATGATCTGCCCGCCTCAGCCTCCCAAATTGCTGGGATTACAGATGTGAGCTACTGTGCCTGGCCCCTCCTGAATATTTTAAACTTTTAGCTATGCACAAGGCAGAAAGGTTTTTCCCTTAGTATTTCATCAGTTCTATTCAATTAAAAATCTTGGTAGGCATAAATTTCTTCTTATCAGGATATAAATAAACATTTTAAGTTTATACAAAGCTTGTGGCTTTGGGGGTGTGTGTGTGTATGTACATATATATATATGGCTGTTCAGGAAAAGCTTCTCTAAACCAGAAAAATATTAGGCATTTCCCAGTCACATTCACTTGGTATGCAAAAATTGATTTCTTGCAGCTTGGGGGGGGTGTGTGTCTGTGTGTGTATATGTACATATATATATATAAAGCTGTTCAGGTAAAGTTTCTCTGAACAAGCAAAATATTAAGCATTTCCTAGTCACATTTGCTTGGTATGCAAAAATTGATTTCTGAAACAACTGCATTTTCCATTAACTCCAGCCTTCTTAAACTGGATATTTCCATTTTAAAAACTGAATTATTTATAGATATAAATACTTTCAATAATTTGACTGACACAAGGAAAATACTGTTCAACAAGACTATCCCTTAACATGTATTCTTTAAAAAGTGTTTTACTGTACAATTAAAAATTAGTATAAAAAACCCAACTCACTGGCAAAGTAGAAAGAAGGGCTTGTCTCCTTGTTGTATGGTAATTTGGGACATGCTGAATTTGGAAAATAGAAAGGTAAATTAGCCTTTTGAGGTGTGCATTTTCCAAATTTTCTGGAAAGGTTGACATATTAGTAATTTCTTTCTGTATTCATGCATAATTCATTTTTATTTTATAAAAGATGATGAGCACCTTAAACACTGCTACAGAATTTTAAAAAATAGGACTAAGCCGGAAGACACTGTTCTTCTGTACTTAGGTGTCAAGTTGTCATGCTGACTTGCTTAAAAGTGAAAGGAATAAAATCATTATCTAATAAAAAGACCAACATGGCATTCTACTGAACAACCTTGATATAAATCATGTACCAAAATGAAACAATATTTACCAAGTTTAATTCAATAGACACACAATTTTGCAAAACATTACTAAAGGAAATGTCATTATCCTGAAAGATTATCTGGTGATGGATCCAAAAATTTAAAAACATAGCAAGAATATAAACATGAATTTTATCATTTCTTATCAAAACATGTCTACATAAAAGAGTATATGGGTATATTTAAATACACCTGGAAGCATACACACCAAAATGTTAAAAGGCAGATATCAGGTGGAGGGATAATGGGTGCTTTTCATTTTTTTTTGTTGTTGTTTTCGTTTTTGTTTTTTTTTTTACTTACTGTATTTTCTTACTTATCTGCATTAAACTACCAAAAACAAACCAAAAAAGGATTCTGGATCTAACTCTCCCTAATGGCTCTAGTTAGTAGGAAAGGTTGTTTTATTTTTGTTTCTGAAAGGTAAAAGCATCACCATAAAACAAAATTAGATGGATTAGAAGAGTAGATGTGAGGCCGGATGCAGTGGCTCACACCTGTAATCCTAGCACTTTGGGAGGCCAAGGTGGGCAGATCACGAGGTCAGGAGTTCAAGACCACCCCTGCCAACAAAGTGAAATCCCATCTCTCCTAAAAATACAAAAATTAGGCCAGGCATCCCAGCACTTTGGGAGGCCGAAGCAGGCGGATCATGAGGTCAGGAGATAGAGATCAGTCTGGCCAACATGATGAAACCCCGCCTCTACTAAAAATACAAAAATTAGCTAGGTGTGGTGGTGCACACCTGCAGTCCTGGCTATTCGGGAGGCTGAGGCAGAAGAACTGTTTGAACCTGGGAGGCGGAGGTTGCAGTGAGCCAAGATCACGCCACAGCACTCCAGCCTAGAGACAGAGCAAAACTTCATCTCAAAAAAAAGAAAGAAAGAAAGAAAGAAATTAGCCAGGTGTGGTGATGCATGCCTGTAGTCCCAGCTACTCGGGAGGCTGAGGCAGAAGAATCACTTGATCCTGGGAAGCAGAGGTTGCAGTAAGCTGAGATCATGCCACGGCATGGGCAACAGAGCAAGACTCCATCTCCAAAAAAACAAAAAAAGAAGAAGAGCATATGTGAGGAAAACAAAATTAAAGTAACTTCTTAGAAGGGATGGGATGGAGACAATCATGAAAGTTAGATTAAGGTAAAAGAGATGAGGTTTGTAACAAAAGCCCTTTCTAAGATAGCTAGAAAGAGTACAAGGTCAATAATTATTTAGAATGTACACATCTCTTATTTTATCAATTTAACTGTTCAGTAATGTTAGCATATTTGTATTAAACATACTACAAATTTTAAAACAATAATGAGAATTTCAATTTGCAGTCATTAGTGGTCCTATGTTTTTAATATCTTTGGCTATGGTCATAACAATTAATGAATGAGAAAAGGTGACATAAAATTGTCACCAATATCTAGATGCATGTTCTTCTGTTTGTATTAAATGTTTTAAAAACCTGGATATGATGTAGCTTAAAAAGAAAAGCACGATTCATACTCAAAGTATTTGGTTCCTTTGAGAGAACTTATGGCAATATATTTAATAAATATAGTTATAAAATATAAATTGTTCAGGGAAGATGAGTATAAAATTAACACTTCTATGTAAGTTTGTTGTAGTTTATAAGAATGTACTTTAAATTTTGTTTATATTTGACATAAGACTTTGAAAGTCTAATAATAATTCAAATAAATCACTTAAGATTTAGTGAAAAACGTGGTTTAGCAGATTAAATTATGGCTTATGATGGCATAGAACAAAATAATTTTTCCTCATATTTTGTTTAAATAAGAGACAGGGTCTTGCTCTGTAACCCAGGCTGGATTACTGGTACCATCATAGCTCATGGCAGCCTCAAAGTCCTGGGCTCAAGTGATCCTCCCATCTTGGCCTCCTGTGTAGCTGGGACTACAGGCACATGCCACCATGACTGGATTTTTTTTTTTTTTTTTTTAATAGATGGGATCTTGCCATCTTGCCTAGACTGGTCTTGAACACCTGGGCTAACCGATCCTCTTTCTCGGCCTCCCCAAATGCTTGAATTATAGGTGTGAGCCACCATGCCCAGCTCCTAGCATCCTTTTTAGGGTCTGAAGTACCCCCAAGGGAATCTTGATTAGTGACGATCACACCAAGTGCACAGCTTTGCCCCTACTCTGCCTTCTTACTGACAGCAATTAAATACCACCTGTGTAAACTGCAGGAGAGTAATTCTGATTTGGCTGAGTAACTTTCTCTTGGCATGAAAGAACTGGCTTTGATGACTAGTTCATTCCAGATTTCACTGGACATTAGATCTAGTGCTTTGTTTTGTTTGCAATATTTCCTATTTATCCACGCATGAATGCACTTTGGGGTCCAAGACCCACTGCTCTTCAAATGGACATGTTCTGGGAAGTTGTTATGAAAATCATCAGTGCCTCAAACAGTATTTATCATATAGGCTGTTTCAAAACCAATGAACATTCATCCAAAAGATGAAGCCAGATATTGGCAGTGAATAAACACAATGGGGAGAAAGATTCTGCTCAACATTATCGTATTGTTGCTACAGTGTCTCAAAATCATGGGTACCCAAATAGGGAAATTTTAGCTCAAAAGTTTCAGATCTTATTCCAAAGGGAATATGCCAGAAAATGGAAGGAAAGGGATGTTTTTTCCACTTGTTAAATCATGATGTATTCACCAGGAAAGTATAAATAATCATAATGAACTTTTAATCTAAGCCTTTAGCAAACTGGAAAATTGTTAAAATATATACAAAAGTTACATAAAAGCCAGCGTGATGACTGAATCGTGCCTTTTCATGCATATTCAGTCCTGGTTAAGACAACTAAAGACAAGCCAAATGACAGGAGATCATAACCCAAATAATAAACCAAGTCAGTTTGTCAGTATCTTTTTCAATTAAATACAGATGAGCTTCTTGAAAAAAATGTTTTCCAAAACATAGCAATCACACAATTTTTTATTTAAAATGCATAATCCACAATAAAAAGTTGAAAGTGATAATGTGGAAAATTAAGACTGGACTTATAAAACTAAACACCTTTAATCATGTACAAATTCCTATCAGAGGTGAGCCTTTGTGGCAGACAAAAGCCTTCAGGAAGAAAGCATAAGCTCTGGGTTACAGGTAACAGGAAGGATGACTGTTGCTGCCCAGGTCCTATTCTCATTAACCTACAGAATGTTAAAACTTTTATTCTTCAAAAAGGACAGAGATGATATGAAAAGCAGTGATGTCTCAAGAAGATGGTTTGCCAGAAATCTGTAAATTTTTTTTTTTTTTTTTGAGACAGAGTCTCAGTCTGTTACACAGGCTGGAGTGCAGTGGCGCAATCTCGGCTCACTGCAACCTCTGCCTCCTGGGGTCAAGCAATTCTCCTGCCTCAGCCTCCCGAGTAGCTGGGATTAAAGGTGCCTGCCACTGTGTCTGGCTAATTTTTGTATTTTTAATAGAGATGGGGTTTCACCATGTTGGCCAGGCTGGTCTTGAACTCCTGATCTCAGGTGATCTGCCCACCTTGGCCTCCCAAAGTGCTGGGATTACAGGTGTAAACCAACACGCCCAGCCTGAAATCTGTAAATTCTTAAATAACTCAATTTTGCCTAGACATACTCATTCAGGACACCTAAACTTAAAAAATAAACATTTTATATTCTCAGTATTTAAAAAAGTTTAAAGAGGCTTTAAAAATGAAATGTCCATGTAGTTGCATGTAACCATAATCTCATTTTTCATAGCAGTACACTTTTCAATTGCATGAATAAACCAAAATTTGTCCCCTACTCCAAAAAAATAAAAATGCAAATAGGAAAACTAAATAACACTACAGGAATTATCAGAAACATTTAAAACAAAACATCTTAATGAAATCAGTACTATTTAAAAGTGTATTCTGAAAAACATTTGAAGCAATCCATTAATTCTATATTATAAGATACACAAGTGGACATTTTATTTTAAATTATCAACAATGAAAATCTATTATTTTGGTACTTTAAACAGCTGCTAAGTTGATCTACACAAAGTTCTCTGTTTAGTCACAAAACAAAGATGGGTTTTTTGCTTATTATTCTCACATATAAATACTGTTTAGTTTTACATAAAATACTTCTCATTTTCATTTCAGCATTCTGTTTACATTGGTTATATTTAAAGTGTGAATCATGTCTAAAATAGATCTAATATTACACAATTTCAACCACTTAAAATACAGCATGATATAGAAGCATAGCATTATCATTATAACAAACAGCAAAAAAAATATGTATTGCCAATGACCCTCAGAGCAAGTAGGGAAGCAGAATGTTTTCATGCCGGAGAACACTTTTATGTTTTTATTATGATAAAATTATCTTGCATGCCATAGGCAGGATATACCAAATCATAATACTGATGAGGAAGAGGAGAAAGGTACCTTTCTCCACAAAGATGGTTTGCCGTTATATACATCATTATATTTTAGTTAAAGTAGGAGAGAGATCTGAAGACCAGGTACAGAAGTAGAAACTATTTGCCAAAACTTGTAAAGCAAGTCAGGGAGAGAAATAGGTTCATCTTTTCCTTTAGATTCTTGGCCCTCAATGTCATAAAAGGTCAGGTTATTCTTAGAGTATGTTTTCAGAAATTTAAAACAAATTAAGAGTCACACGCACTGGAAGAGACAAACAAAGTGCTTCCTACCATACATCGCATGCGTCTGCTCATGAGCCCCGTACTGAGTTGCTGAAGAAGATACTAAGCCAGGCTGGGCATGTGTTGGTGGTGCCATCATTCTAGCATTACCCTGTATTACAGGACTATAGACATGAGGATGCTGTGTTCAAACAAAAAATAAAGAAAGAACATTAACACTGCAAATAGAGCCAAGCAGACTTTAGTTAAGATTTTTAACTCCATGGTTTCCAGATTATCAGAAACAACTGTAAACTCTCAACTTTTTCTTGGCTGCTTCCTTTGAAACTCTTACAATGATCAGTAACCTTTGAATATGTATTAAAAAGGGTTCCCAAATCCTTAGCTATCTACCCTACCATCACACAGAAGCGAAAATTATAAAGGAAAACCCCTTTACCATATTAAAAGTTTTTTTTAAATGGTACAAAAATTAAGAGTTAGCCCCTACCAGCCTTACCTGAGACTGATAATGTGGCACATGCTGAACAAGGGGCTGATTTGGGAACTGCTGAGGACTGTAGGCAACATATTGCGTGGAGTAAGCTGGTGGGGTGGCTGCAATCGGTGGGCCTGCTGCTGACGCTGGGTGCATCATGGCACTCTGATGATGCTGGTCTTGCCGCTGTTGGGGCATATTTGGTACTGCAGAAAAAAAAGATGACTGCCTATCAAACAGTATCTCCACAGCATAATACATGTTTTCACATGATCTAGGAGGTTCTGCATGATTTGACCCTGCAGCTGTGTCTCTGATGCTATGTGATACCACTCCCACTTCTGCCATTCTGGGTTGTTTTCCTATCATGCATGCTAGTCCTCAGCCTCAAACACCAGTCCCTAATCCCAGCTGCGATACTTCTGCCTCATCCTCCAGGTGTCAGCTTGAAAGCAACTTCCTCAGAGAGACTTTCTCTCATGGCCCTCAGACTTAAGTCCCTGTATCAGACTCTCACAGCATTATGAAATCACTTTTCCTTCATACCACTTCTCATATGGTATTTGCTGGGATGGGCACTGTGTTCATTTTGAGAAAAATAAAAGCATGACCAAAGAACCAAAATAGATAAAAAATAAAATCCCTTATTTCCTACCACTGAATTCTTGTAACGTTTCCCATTCTTTCTCCAACCCAGTATAACACAACACCATGTAGCATATTGCAGGTTTCTAAGTAGTTCTTTTCAAAGACACTCTATGTCTTGTCTTAATCCACACAGGAGGTCAGCATGTAAGGTCCTCTCCCTGTTACAACTCTAGTTAAGAATTCAGCTCAACTGTTGTCTGTCTCCCATGTGAGGTTTTTCCCAGTTCCTCCAGCACAAGCTAGCTGCTTCCCCGTGCCTTTCCTCACACATCTCTTACAACACTATTGTCTGTGATCTGTTTCCGGTGTGGCATTAAGCAATCCACTTCAGGAAAAAAATTATGGAATGACTGCTTACAACTAGGTATAAGGCACAAAGAATATAGAACTTGATGTGTTTATAAAATCATGAGAACTGATTATATAAGTAACTGCAAATTTGTGGCTAAACAGTCACAGACTTGCTGAAATTTGGGAGAGCTAGTCACATATTACTTTATGTAGAAAAGCAAAACTGAAAAAATTTTTTCTTACTCTTTATTATTTTTTTTCTCGCTCTCCCTCCCTCGAAAATTTTTTCTCTATTTAATCTTGCATGTACGTATTTAAAAAGCGCCTCCTTTTGGTAAACAAAAAGCCACTGAAAACTTGTATCACTTTTATACAACGAAAGTTTGTCCAATTATGCTCACTAACTAAGATTAAACTATTCATTATTATTACTTTGTTACTTATTACCTTCCTGCATATTTAAAAAATAATAAAAAAAGCTAGTCAAGCATACTATGGTACTATTGTTTGGGTATCATGTGTTCGTCTCCACCAATTCTCATGTTAAAATTTGATCCCGGGGCCAGGCGCAGTGGCTCACACTTATAAATTACTGCACTTTGGGAGGTCAAGGTAGGCAGACTGCTTGAGCCCAGGAGTTTGAGACCAGCCTGGGCAACATGGGGATACCCTGTCTCCACAAAAAATAAAAATAAAAATATTAGCCAGCAGTGGTGGTGTACATCTATGGTCCCAGCTACTCAGCAGGTTGAGGTGGGAGGAACACTTGAGCCAGGGAGGTAGATGCTGCAGTGAGCCATAAATTATACCACTCCACTCCAGCCTGGGCTTGGTTTCTTTTCCTCCCTCCCCTCCCCCTGTCTCAAAAAAGGGGAGGGGAGGGAGGAAAAGAAACCAAGCCCTTGACTTTGCCTGTTATTTGAAAAATGTTAAAAATATCTTTATCCAACACCTCAAGGAATGGAATTTAGTAAAGGAGCAGGGTGAAAACTAACATACAGACAGCAATAGCCTTCATATATGGTACTTTATACTTACTTCATAAGTAATTACTTAAAGATGCAATGGAAGAGAAGTCCCTGAGTTACATTAACACTAAAAAAAGAACATACCTAAGGCATACACTGAAAAAAATGCACAAAACCTTGTAAGGATAAACTTTATGTTTATTTACTTATTTTCTTTGAGACACAATCTCACTGGGTCGCCCAAGCTAAACTGCAGTGGTGTGATCTTGACTTACTGCAATCTCTGCCTCCCAGGTTCAAGTGATTCTCCTATCCCAGCCTCCAGAGTAGCCAGGACTACAGGTACACACCAAGACGCCTGGCTAATATTTTTCTTGTATTCTTAGTAGAGATGGGGTTTTACCAATGTTCGTCAGGCTGCTGTTGAACTCCTGACTTCAGGTGATCTGCCCACCTCCGCCTCCCAAAGTGTTGGAAATACAAGTGTGAGCCACTGTGCCCAGCCAAGGATAAACTTTAATATGCTACTGAAGATATACTTTGAAGACTCAACATCATAAAGATATCAATCATTTCTTCTCAAGTTAATTTGTAAGTTTATTGTGATTCTGGACTGCCATGGTAGCTCATGCCTGTAGTCCCACCACTTTGTGAGGCTGATGCAGGCAGACTGCTTGAGCTCAGGAGTTCAAGACCAGCCTGGGCAACATGGTAAAACTCTGTCTCTACAAAAAATACAAAAATTAAGCCAAGCACAGTGGTGCTCTCCTGTAGTCCCAGCTACTTGGGAGGCTGAGGTGGGGGTATTGCCTAAACCAGAGAAGTTGAGGCTACAGGATGCCCAGATCATGCCACTGTACTCCAGTCTAGGTAACAGAGCCAGACCCTGTCTCTAAATAGTTAAGAAGAAGTACAAGTTTATACTGATTAAGAATAAAGAACAACAAAAAACCACCTCATTGATTACCTTTGGAGGGTAATAGAAAACCAACTCATTATTTTGAAGACTGCCTTAAAAACGGAAATTATGAACATTTTAAATGGCCTATCCTGAGAAAGCTTGTAACCAAATAGCTGGACATGGTAACATTTCTCTTCCTTTTTTTTTTTTTAAAGAGTTTCACTCTTACTGCCCAGACTGGAACACAATGGTATGATCTCGGCTCACAGCAACCCTGCCTCCTGGGTCCAAGAGATTCTCCTGCCTCAGCCTCTTGAGTAGCTGGGATTACAGGCATGCACCACCACACCTGGCTAATTTTGTATTTTTAGTCGAGACAGGGTTTCTCCATGTTGGTCAGGCTGGTCTCGAACTCCTGACCTCAGGTGATCCACCACCTCAGCCTCCCAAAGTGCTAGGATTACCGGCGTGAGCCACAGTGCCAAGTGTTTCTTTATAAAAATATTCCAGGTAATAACTGAAGAAGGGATGAAAGAAAAAGAATGTCACCATTTTGCAACCCCCGAGGAAATAATGGATCTTGGGCTAGACAATTATCATCAATGGCTGCTTAAAAAGAAAAAAAAAAAAGTAAGATGCTAAAGGGAAATATTATTTCTTGGACAGATAAAACTTCTAAGAACTCACCGGTGTTCCTATCAGGAAAAAGACTAATTACACTATATGACTCCTCATGAAAGTACATACATCTGTGAAACATTGAAAAAAAATACAATCCAATCTTACCAAGCCTCCATTATCTACTATCAGTTTACAAAGATGGCAGAGGACAGAAGTCTACTTTAAATATCAGCACAGGGATATAGTCAGCAAAATTCAGATGGTGGGAAAAAATAAAAGATAAGCTGGAATGTACAAAGATATGAAGAGCACAAAAACTAGGGGGAAAACTAATTAAAACTATGAGAGCTGGGTACAGTGGCTCATGCCTGTAATCCTGGTACTTTGGGAGGCCAAGAAAGGGCAGACTGCTTGAGCTCAGGAATTCGAAACCCTGTCTCTACAGAAAATACACAAATTAGCCAGGTATGGTGGCATGCACCTTTAGTCCCAGCTACTTGGGAGGTTGAGGTGGGAGGATTACCTGAGCCCAAGAGGTTGAGACTGCACTGAGCTGAGATCATGCCACTGCACTCCAGCTTGGGTCACAGTTAAGACTCTGTCTCAAAAAACAAACGAAACCAAACCAAACCAAACCTATGACTTCGCTGGGTGCAGTGGCTCATGCCTAGTACTTTAGGATGCTGAGATGGAAAGATAACTTAAGCCCTGTAATCCTACTACTTTAGGAGGCTGAGATGGAAAGATAACTTAAGCCCGGAGTTTAGGATAAGCCTGGGCAAAAGGGCAAGACTCTGTCTCAAAAAAAAAAGAAGAAAGGAAAAAAAAGGGAAAGGGGGAGGGGGAGGGAAGAGCAGAGCAGCACAATGAAGAAAGAGCAGGCAAGGTGGCATGTGCCTGTAGTCATAGCTACTCAAGATGCTGAGGCAGCAGTGAGCTATGATTGCACTCCTGCACTCCAAGCCAGGGCAACAAAGCGAGACCCCATCTCAAAAACAAAAAACAAAACCAAAAACGACTTAAAGATACACACTAAAATGTTGGTGGATAAACTAATGAAATTGCATTTGCTTCAAAATAATCCAGTGGACATAGAGCTTAAGAGACAATGGGTAGAAATGAAACATGAGTGGCCTAGGTTATTAATGTCTCAATATTTGCATAATAAAGTTACCACAAAGCTGGGAGTGGTGGCTCACACCTGTAATCCCAGCATTTTGGGAGGCCAAGGCAGGCAGATCATTTGAGGTCAGGAGTCTAAGACCAGCCTGGCCAACATGGTGAAATCCTGTATCTATTAAAAATACGAAAGTTAGCCGGGCATGGTGGCACGCACCTGTAGTCCCAGCTACTTGAAAGAGAGAGGCAGGAGAGTTGCTTGAACCCCAGAGGCGGAGGTTGTAGTGAGTCAAGACTGTGCCACTGCACTCCAGCCTGGGTGACAGAGCAAGACTCCATTTCAAAACAGAACAAAACAAAACAGCTACCACAATATGAAACAATTTTAAAAAATGACTTCAACATATAAGCAAATCCAATTTGGAAGCCTGATTTGGACCCTAATTGAAACAAATTAATTATAAAAAGATTATATATTTTTAATTTATTTTATTTATTTTTTTGAGAGGGAGTCTTGTGCCCAGGCTGGAGTGCAGGGGCATGATCTCGGCTCAACTACAACTTCTACCTCCCAGGTTCAAGCAATTCTTTTGCCTTAGTCTGCCTAATAGCTTACAGGTGCCCACCACCAGGGCCAGTCAAGATATATTTTAAAGATCAGTGGGTTTTAAAAAAGCCAACTGATTTTTTTAGTAGTAAGTTAATTATAGAGTTCATATGGAAACATAAACAGAAAATTCAAGATTATCTGAAAAAAAAAAAAAAAAAATCAACAGTGGCAGTGAGTGTATGAGAAAGTAGTCCGATTAGTAGATTAGAGGAGCAGAGTGAAAAATCTAGACAGATTCAACCACAAATGGACATTTGGCATATGATTAAATGGCATTTCATATTAGTTTGTTCTCTGACCATAATGAAATTACATTAAAAATGAAAAATAGCCGAGCACAGCGGCTCACGCCTATAATGCCAGCACTTTGGGAGGCCCAAGGCAGGCGGATCACCTGAGGTCAGGAGTTTGAGACCAGCCTGACCAACATGGAGAAACCTCATCTCTATTAAAAAAAATGTAAAAAAAATAAATAAAATAAAAAATAAATACATTTGGCAATAACTCAAGTATTTGGAAATCAACAAACTTCTAAATAACTCATTGATCAAAAGAAGAAATCGTAAGATAGAAGATATTCTGAACTGAATAAAAATGGAAATATCTGCAGTTTGTGGAATACAGTTAAAACAATTAGAAATACGTAGCTTTAAATGCTTCTACTTGAAAATTTTTAAATCTATAACCAAAGCAGCCACTGTAAGAAATTAGAAAAAGAAGGGTAAATTAAATCCCAAGAAAGGAAATAATAAAGAGCAAAATTCACTAAAGGGGAAAAAGGAAAGTAATATAGAAAAATCAATGAAACCAAAATCTGGCCTTTCAAAAAGAACAATAATTAAATTTTTAACAAGGCAGAAAATAGGGAAGAAGACACAAATTAACAATACTTGAAATGAATACAGAACATCAAAGACCCTGCATACAATAAAATGATAAGGGAGTATTACGAACTCTATGTCACTGAGGTAAGTAAGATAAAATGGCCAGCATTAACTTGACACCAAAACCGTATGGAAAACATTACAAAGCAAAGAAAATTACAGACCGGTGTCTATCCACAATGAATATAGACAGAAGTCTCCTTAATATCAAATAAAACTCAGAAATACATAAAAAGGATACTATCCCATAATTAAGTAGGGTCCCAGGAATACAGAGCTGATTCAACATTCAAAAATCAATCAATGCAGTCCTTCAGAATAACAGAACACACACACATTCAAAAATCAATCAATGCAATCCTTCAAAATAACCACACACACACACACACACACATTTTAAATACAGGGTCTTTTTCTGTCACCCAGGCTGAAATACAGTGGTGCAACTCACTGCAGCTTTAAACTACTAGGCTCAAGCAATCCTTCTTCCTTAGCCTCTCAAGTAGCCAGGACTACAGGAGTGTGCCACCACACCCAGCGAAATTGTAAATTATTTTGTAGATACAGGGTTTTCCTATGTCGTCAAGGTTGGTCTTGAACTCCTGGCCTCAAGTCATCCTCCTGCCTTGGCCTCCCAAAGCTCTGAGGTTACAGGTGTGAGTCACTGTATCTGGTCAATATGATACACTTAATAGATCATGAAAAAGTATTTGAACATAATCCAACAACCATTGATGATTTAAAAGAAAACAAACCCACCTCTCTGCAAATTAGGAAATGAAGTAACACCTAACTCGGCTTAATAGTGAAAGACAATGTCTCACCTATTAGAATGGGGGCATGGCAAAATCTCATTACTTTTATTCAGTAATGCACCAGTACAATAAGGCAAAAACAAAAAGACCAACATGGTGATTAGATCATGACTGTATATATCTGAAAATTCTTAAAGGGCTGCCAGAAACAGTAAGTTTACCAACGGGTAAAGACACAAGGTCAATATTCAAAAATCAAGTGCATGTCTACCTACTAATAAACAAATGTTGAAATTTTTTTAAAATATCACTCACAACAGCATAAAACAGATGAAATATTAAGAAATAAATTTAACAAAGTAGGCACAAATTGACACAAAGAAAACTAGAAAACACTGGTGAAACTGAAGACTTAAATGGAGCAGGCTGGGTGCAATGGCTCACACCTGTAATTCCAGCAATTTGTCAGACCCAGGTGCACAGATCACCTAAGGTCAGGAGTTTGAGACCAGCCCGACCAACATGGAAAAATCCCATCTTTACCTAAAATATGAAAAATTAGCCAGGCATGGTGGTACATGCCTATAATCCCAGCTACTCAGCAGAATGAGGTAGCAGAATTGCTTGAACCGGAGAGATGGAGGTTGCGGTGAGCCATTGCACTCCAGCCTGAACAACAAGAATGAAACTCCATCTCCAAAAATAAAAATAAAAATAAATGAAGCAGCATATGATGACATCAATGAAGATTCCATATTGTTAACATATTTCCCCCAGAACTGATATAAAGACTCAGTGCACAATCCCAAGCTGATTCTAAAATTTATTTGGAAAGTCAAAGAACACAGAGTAAGAACAATTTTGAAGAGAATAAAACTGAGAGACTTATATGAACTGACTTTAAGATTGATTACAAAGTAACAGCAAAAAAGAGAGAATTGGCATAGGATATACACAAAGAATACAACAAAACAGTTTACAAATAGATGGCACATATACATATATACAGTCAACTGAATTCAATAAAGCTACTATGGCTGGGTGCAGTGGCTCACACCTGTAATCCCAGCACTTTGGGAGGCTGAGATGGGCAGATCACCTCAGGTCAGAAGTAGGAGACCAGCCTGGTCAACATGATGAAACTCCATCTCTACTTAAAAAAAAGGTGAGCTGAGATTACAATACAGCACTCCAGCATGGGTGACAAAATCGAGACTCTTGTCTCAAAAAGAAAAACGACAAAGCCACCAAGATCATTTACATAGGGAAAACAGAGGCTGGTGCCAGAGAAACCGAGTAAACATTTATAAGGGAAAAAATGAAGCCCAACCTTTACATCATATCCTATTCAAAAAAATCACAGACTGGGAGAAAATATTCACAATACCTTTAACTGAGAAAGGACTTGTAACCAGAATATATAAATAATTTAAAATAATTTACTACAACTTTACTACTTTTCATAGAAAGAAACATGATTTTTTTTTTGTTTTGGCGGGGAGGGTGACAGGGTCTGGCTCTATTGCCCAGGCTGGAGTGCAGTGGTGAAATTTCCGCTCACTGCAGCCTCAATCTCCCCACCATTGCCCCTCAAGCACCACCAACCTTGCTCTAGCGATTCTCCCACATCAGCCCCCAAGTAGCTGGGACCACAGGAATGTACTACCCTGCCTGGTGAATCTTCCTATTTTTTTTGCAGAGACAGGCTTTCGTCATGTTCCCCAGGCTAGCCTCAAACTCCTGGCTCAAATGATCCATCCACCTTGGCCTCCCAAAGTGCTAGAATTATAGGCATGAGCCACCGCAACCAGGCAGAAACATGTATTTAAAATGAAAAAAGGGCTAGGCATGGTGACTTATGCCAGTAATCCCAGCACTTTCAGAGGTTGAGGCAGATGGATCACCTGAGGTCAGGAGTTCGAGACCAGCCTGACCAACATGGTGAAACCCTGTTTCTCCTAAAAATACAAAATTAGCCAGGCGTGGTGGTGCATGCCTGTAAACCTAGCTACTTGGGAGGCTGAGGCAGGATAATCGCTTGAAACTGGGAGGCGGAGGTTGCAGTGAGCCAAGATTGCACCACTGCACTACAGCCTGGGCAACAGAATGAGATTCTGTCTCAAAATAATAATAATTAAAAAAAAGAAAGAAAGAAAAAAGATTTGAACAATTTACTAAAAAAAGGCTGACAGCCAAAAACACACCAACAAGGTGCTCCTGATCAGTCATATTTAGGGAAATGCAAATTTAAGATCACAATGAATACCATAAGATACCCATTAGACCTGCTGAAATTAAAAAGATAAGACATTACCAAGTGTTGGCAAGGATGTAGAATACTTGGAACTTGAATATGTAGCTGATCGGCTGGAATGTAAAATGACACAATCACTGTAGAAAAGTTTGCCAGCTTCTTATTAATTGAAATATATATCTACCAGGCTGGGTGTGGTGGCTGACACCTGTAATCCCAACACTTTGGGAGGCTGAGGCAGGTGGATCACTTGCAGTCAGGAGTTCGAGACCTGCCTGGCCAACATGGTGAAACCTCGTCTCTACTAAAAATACAAAAAAATTATCCAGACGTGGTGGTGCGCGGCTGTACTCCCAGCTACTTGGGAGGCTGAGGCGGAAGAACTGCTTGAACCCAGGAGGGGAGGTTGCCATGAGCTGAAATCACGCCACTGCACTCCAGCTTGGGCAACAGAGTGAGACTTTATCTCCAAAAATAATAATAAATAAAAAATAAATTTAAAAAAAAAAAAAAAAGAAATATGCACTTACCATACCTCAGCAATTCCAATTCTAGGTATTTAACTAAAAGAAATAAAAACACAAACACTTGTACACAAATGCTCACAGCAGCTTCATTCATAATAGCCAAAAGCTGGCATTAACTCAAATGTCCATTGACTAGTAATGGGTAAATTAACTGTGGTATAATCATAAAATGAAATGCTACCCCAGCAATAAAAAGGAATAAGCTGGCCGGGCACAGTGCATCACCCCTGTAATCCCAGCACTTTGGGAGGTGAAGGCAGGTAGATCATTTGAGATCAGGAGTTTGAGACCAGCCTGGCTAACATGGTGATACCCTACCTCTGCTTTAAAAAAAAAAAAAAAAATTTAGCTGGGCGTGGTGGTGTGCGCCTGTAATCCCAGCTACTTAGGAGGCTGAGGCAGGAGAACTGCAGACCAATTCTGGGAGACAGAATGAGACTCCATCTCAAAAACAAAAAGAAATAAGCTGATACTAACATGAAACTCAAATTACTACACTGTTTAGGACACACACACTAAATTATATATCAAACTTGTTTATATATATATTTGCAGCCTGGGACTGCTTTGAATGTGGACCAACACAAATTCACAAACTTTCTTAAAACACGAGGTTTTTTGTTTGTTTGTTTTGCTAATTAGCTATCATTAGTGTTAGTATATTTCATGTGTGGCACAAGACAATTCTTCCAACGTGGCTCACGGAAGCCAAGAGATTAAACACCCCTGTTATATACTGTTATGATTCCATTTATTTAAAAAAAAAAAAAAAATCTAAGGGCTGGCCGAGGTGGCTCACATCTGTAATCCAAGCATGCTGTGAGGCTGAGGCAGGAGGATCACTTGAGCTCAGGAGTTCGAGACCAGCCTGGGCAATATAATGAGAAGACATTATAAAAAAACTTTTTAAGTCAATAAAAAAATACCTAAGTCAAAACTAAAAAGAAATCTAGAGAGGATAAATCTAATCTATAGTAAAACAGAGCAGATCACTGGTTACCTGGAGCTAGCGGTAATAAAGTACAGTTTGACAGAGAAGAGGAACAGGCACAATGCTTTCCATCTTCACTGGTAAATCAAGTACTTACTAAATGAACAAATATATTTGTCAAAACTCATTAAAATGCAAACACAAAAAGGTATGCATTTTACTATATGTGAGGTACAGAGTAATAAAACTGGTTAAAACATTTTGGATAGTCATTTAGAACAAGATAAATTGGATTCACATTTTATAAATTCTAAAATTAGCCAGGCGTAACTGCACATGCCTGTAATTCCAGCTACTCAGGAGACTGAGGCAGGAGAATCACTTGAACCGGGGAAGTGGAGGTTGCAGTGAGCCAAGATTGCACCACCACACCCTGGCCTGGGCAACAGAGGAAGACTCTGTCTCAAAAAAAATAAAGAAAACAAAACTAAATATTCTAAACACAAAAGAGATTAAATTTTTTAAAAAAATTTATATACATGCTAGAAGAAAAAAGTAAATGAATCTTATAGGAAAAAAGAAAAAACTATAAATCATAGGCTGGACATGGTGGCATCGCTTGAGTCCAGGAGTTTGAGATCAGCCTGGGAAATACAGTGAGACTCTGTATTTATGAGAAAAAACAAAACAAAACTAGATGTGATAGCAAAGGCCTGTAGCCCTAGCTACACAAGAGGCTAAGGCAGGAGGACTATTTGAGGTCAAGGAGTTTGAGATCCTGACTCTTAAATAAATAAATAAATAAATAAAAACAGAAAAGCTGGGTGCGGTGGCTCACACCTGTAATCCCAGCACTTTGGGAGGCTAGTGTGGTGGATCACGAGGTCTGGAGTTCAAGACTAGTCTGGCCAAGATGCTGAAACTCTGTCTCTACTAAAAATACAAAAATTGGCCAGGCGTGGTGGCACGTGTCTATAATCCCAGCAACTTAGGAAGCTAAAGCAGGAGAATGGGTTGAACCCAGGAGGCAGAGGTTGCAATGAACCAAGATCGTGCCACTGCACTCCAGCCTGGGCGACAGAGCGAGGGTCCATCTCAAAAAAAAAAAAAAAACAAAAAACAAGTGTAAAACATAAAGAGAGAAAAGAAAGAATAAAAAAAAACTATACAACTTCTTCAAAAACACATAGGAAAAAGTCTCTCTACGCTCAAAGTTTGCAAAGGTAGGGGGAGGAGAAAGCACAAATCATACAAAAAAGGTTGGTAAAATAAACTCCAAACTTTATAATAACTTATGCTGTTTCGATGATACTTTATCCTTTTTTTTTTTTTTTTAAAGACAGGGTCTCACTATTGCTCAAGCTGAATTAGAACTCAGTCTCCCAAGTGGCTGGGATGAGAGATATGCACCATTGTACCCAGACAAACACACTCTTGTGAGAACATACAATGAAAGACATAAATTTGACAAAGGATCTGTATCCATCCATAGTTTTATTTTTTTTGTCAAGTCTTGCTCTGTCGCCAGGCTGTAGTACAGTGGTTCAGTCTTGGCTTACTGCAATCTTGACCTGGGTTCAAGTGATTCTCCTGCCTCAGCCTCCTAAGTAGCTGGGACTACAGGCACGAGCCACCATGCCCAGCTAATTTTTGTATTTTTAGTAGAGGCAGGGTTTCACTATGTTGGCCACATGGTTGCAATCTCTTGACCTGGCGATTCACCTGTCTTGGCCTCCCAAAGTGCTGGGATTACAGGCGTGTGTCATCGTGCGCCCAGCTTCTTTTTTTTTGAGGTGGAGTTTCACTCTTTTTGCCCAGGCTAGAGTGCATTGGTGTGATTTTGGCTTACCACAACCTCCACCTCCTGGGTTCAAGCAATTCTCCTGCCTCAGCCTCCAGAGTAGCTGGGATTATGGGCATGCACCACCACACTCGGCATGGTGACACAGGGTTTTACCATATTGGCCAGGATGGTCTTGTTCTCTTGACCTCGAGATCCACCCTCTTTGGCCTCCCAAAGTGCTGGGATTTACAGGCATGAGTCACTGCACATGGCGTCTAACCATACTTATAATTCAATAAGAAAATAACCTGGCTGGGCAGGGTGGCTCATGCCTATAATCCCAGCACTTTGGGAGTCCAAAGCAGGTGGATCACCTGAGGTTGGGAGCTCAAGACCCGCCTGACCAACATGGAGAAACCCCGTCTCAACTAAAAATACAAAAAATTAGCCAGGCATGGTGATGCATACCTATAATCCCAGCTACTTGAGTGACTGAGGCAGGAGAATCACTTGAACCTGGGAGGTAGAGGTTGCGGCGAGCCAAGATAGCGCCAGTGCACCCCAGCCTGGGCAACAAGAGTGAGGAGCCATTTCCTTAACCAACGGGTTTGCCACAACCCTGCTGAGGGTTCCCCAAGCAGGACTATAGGTCTGTTTGCTTCTTAAGGACAAGTATACAGAGTTGTCTTTTTTTTTTTGCAGATTATGAAACCCCTTGGGAGGAAGCTTTATTTTTAACAGTTCTCAAGGTGATTCTTACGCATGCTCAAGTTTGACAACCTCTGAACTAGTTTAAACACCTAAGGGGGAAAAAAAAAAAAAAAAAAAAAACCCAAGGTTCACAGTGGACTCCGAGTATGGCTCTGTCATTAGCTAGTTCTGTGGCTTTGAGAAAGTCCCTGATCCTCTCTGGGCCTTGATGTCCTCACACGTAATTGTGCGCACTCTGCTCTATCATCAAAGCCACCTCCACCTGCTTGAGTCAATGCTAAACTGAAAACTGAAAAATCAAATTAAAGAGGAAAGGGGAAGGGGGAAAGGACAGGGAAAGAAAAGAGCAGAACAGAACCAAGCAGAACCTAATAAAAGGAATGAGAATTATATTTGTACTCTCATATACAGTAATTTCTAAGACATGGTATTTAAAACAAAAGGAAGCAGAACAGTAAGTATTGTATGTTTGCTTCTGTGTATAACAGAAGAAAAATAAATGTCAACAAATGTAATTAAATTAAACAATTTAAAGGCTGGGTGTGGTGGCTGTAATCCCAGCACTCTGGGAGGCTGAGGCGGGCAGGTCACGAGGTCAGGGGTTTGAGACCATCCATCCTGACCAACATGGTGAAACCCTGTCCCTACTAAAAATACAAAAATTAGCCGAGCATAGTGTTGTGCATCTGTAATCTCAGCTACTCAGGAGGCTGAGGCAGGAGAATCACTTGAACCTGGGAGTTGGAGGTTGCAGTGAGCTGAGATCTCGCCACTGCACTTCAGCCTAGCCAACAGAGCAAGAGTCCGTCTCAAACAAACAAAAAAACAATGGAAGAGGAAAGAATAGTCTTTTCAACAAATGAGGTGGGGACAATGGATATGGATATCCACAAGCAAAAAAAACCCCAAAAAACAAAAAAATAACTTGGACCACAACTCTCATATCAAACACAAAAAAGTAATTTAAAAGAGATTGTAGACATAAATGTTAAAAGCTAAAATATAAAACTCATAGGAATTTTATAGGAGTTTCATAAGAGTAAATCTCTGGCCTTGAATGAAACAATGCTTTGTTTGATATGATACCAAAAGCACAAGCAACAGGAGAAAAAACAAACAGATAAACTGAATTTCACCAATATTAAAAACTCTTTTGTGTTACAAAGAACATTATCAAGCAAGTAAAAGGATAACCTATACGCCGGGCACAGTGGCTCACGTCTAAAATCTCAGCACTTTGGGAAGCTGAGGCAGGTGGATCATTTGAGGTCAGGAGTCCAAGACCAGCCTGGCCAACATGGTGAAACCCCGCCCCTACTAAAAATGCAAAAATGGGCCGGGTGCAGTGGTGCACGCTATAATTCCTGCTACTCTGGAGGCTGAGGCAGGGAGATCATTTGAGCTCAAGAGTTTGAGACCAGCCTGGGAAGCATGGAGAAGCCCTGTTTCTACAAAAAATACAAAAATTAGACCAGTATGGTGGTGTATGCCTGTAGTCCCAGCTACTTGGCAGGGTGAGACAGGAGAATTACCTGAACCCAGGAAGCGAAGACTGCAGTGAGCCAAGATTGTGCCCCTGCACTCCAGCTTGGGTGACAGATAGGGCAAGACTCCTCCATCTCAAAACATAACAAAAACCAAAAAACCACAATGACACTTTATAACCCCTAGAATGGACATAAATAACCCAAGCAAAGACAGTATCAATTATTTATAAGGATGTGCATAAAGTGGAACTCTTGTATATTACTGGCAGAAATACAAAATGATGCAGCTGCTTTGGAAAAGTTTGGCAGTTCTAGCACAGCGATTCCACTTCAGGAGAAATGAAAACCTAAGGCCATGTGGGGGGGGGATTATTTATTTATTTATTTATTTATGTTGAGACAGAGTCTTGCTCTGCTACCTAGGCTGGAGTGCAGTGGTGTGATCTCAGCTCACTGTAACCTCCGCCTCCCAGATTCAAGCGATTCTGATGCTCCTGCCTCAGCCTCCTGAGTAGCTGGGATTACAGGCACATGCTATCATGCCAGGCTAATTTTTGTATTTTTAGTAGAGACAGGGTTTCACCATGTTGGCCAGGTTGGTGATCTGCCCATCGCGGCCTCCCAGAGTGTTGGGATTATAGGCATGAACTCTGCTCCCAGCCTTCTATGAAAATTTGTATATGAATGGCCACAGCAGTATTACTCATTGCCAGAAAAAGGAAATAACCCAAATGTTCATCAACTGATAGATAAAAGTAGTATATTCAGGCCAGGGGCAGTGACTCACGCCTGTAATCCCATCACTTTGGGAGGCTGAGGCAGGTGGATCACTTGAAGCCATGAGTTTAAGACCAGCCTGGACAATATGGTAAAGCCCCTTCTTTACTATTAATAAAAATACAAAAATTATCTGGGCACAGTGGTACATGCCTGTAATCCCAGTTAACAGGGAAGCTAAAGCAGGAGAATCACTTGAACCTAGGAGGTAGATGTTGCAGTGAGCCAAGATCCCGCTACTGCACTCCAGACTGGGGTGACAGAGCAAGACACTGTCTCAAAAAAAAAAAAAAAAAGGTTAAAAAAATGTTTTTTGTTTTGTTTGTTTTTACAGTGTTAGGCAGGGTGTGGTGATTCACATTTGTAATTCCAGCACTTTGGGAAGTCTGGGCAGGCGGACTGACTGAGGAAAGGGCTTCAAGACCAGCCTGACCAACATGGTGAAACTCTGTCTCTACTAAAAATACAAAACTGTGGTTAGCTGGTGGTGGCAGGCACCTGTAATCCCAGCTACTCAGGAGTCTAAGGCAGGAGAATCGCTTGAACCCAGGAGGCAAAGGTTGCAGTGAGCTGAGATCACATCATTGCACTCTAGCCTGAGTGACAAGAGGGAAACTCTGTCTCAAAAAATAATAATATTAGCAATAACAAAAACTTAGCCTGGCATAGTGGTAGACACCTGTAATCGTAGCTACCTGGGAGACTGGGACACAATTGCTTGAACCTGGGTGGTGGACATATTAGGTGAAGCAGTTATGAGAACATACTAGGTGAATGAAGCCAGTCACAAAAGGCTACACATAACATGATATATTATGATGAATTAACAGGCAAATCTGTAGAGAAAGAAAATAAGACTAGTATGCCTAGGCTGTATGGAGGAGGAGGAAAGAGGGGAACAGAGGGAAGTTAACTGCTAAAGGGTACAGTTTCTTTTGGGGGTGATTCAAAGGTTCTAAAGTTGATTGTGGTGATGACTACACAACTCTAAGAATATACTAAAAACCATGAAACAGTATCCTTTAAATGGGTAAATTTTATGGTATGTGAATAATGTCTAAATAAAGCTATTTTTGCCGGGCGCGGTGGCTCGAGCCTATAATCCCAGCACTTTGGGAGGCCGAGGCGGGTGGATCACGAGGTCAAGAGATCGAGACCATCCTGGTCAACATGATGAAACCCCGTCTCTACTAAAAATACAAAATATCAGCTGGGCATGGTGGCGCGTGCCTGTAGTCTCAGCTACTCAGGAGGCTGAGGCAGGAGAATTGCCTGAACCCAGGAGGCGGAGGTTGCGGTGAGCCGAGATCGCGCCATTGCACTCCAGCCTGGGTAACAAGAGCGAAACTCTGTCCCCAAAAAAAAATAAAAATAAAAAATAAAGCTATTTTTTAAAAAATAAACAAATGTATATGTGCAAAACTAAACACTGTAAGGATAAATTTAAAAATTTTAATGATCCCCTACTGATGATGGAGGGGATGAATGAAGATACAAGTAGACAAGACTGGGATATAAGCAAGACTTCTCTGAATGCATCTTTCTTTTTTGATATAGGGTCTTGCTCTGCTGCTCAGGTTGGAGTGCAGTGGCACAATCACAGTTCACTGCAGTCTCAACCTCAACCTGCAGCTAAAGTGATCCTCCACCTCAGCCTCCTAATTAACTGGGACTATAGTTACATGCCACCATGCTCAGCCAATTTTTTAACTTTTTTGTAGAGATGGGGTTTTGCTATGTTTTCCAGGCTAATCTCAAACTCCTGGGCTCAAAAATCCTCCCAATTCATCAGCCTCCCAAAATGTTAGGATTACAGGCATGCACCATTGATCCCAGCCTTCACAAATGGCATTTTTTATTTAAAAAGTCATTTTCACTTTAAAAGCATACAAATAATTTGCAGACAAAAATAAATAGCTTATCTAAATATGAAAAACAAACTCAACTGGATTAACCTACCTATTTATCACACTGTTGACATAACACTTAGCAACTTTAGAAGATAGTACTATGGAATTAACAAGGATGACACACTCTAAAAACTGGCATTTAAAGAATTACTGCAACAGATACTGAGAAAAAGTAATACTCCAAAGGTATCTCAAAACTTATTCTGTAGTATAACAATTAGAAAACTATTTTGAAGATACTATATATGCTCTGTATGAAAATGTAAATAAGCAGATCTCTAAGATGGTCCTCAATGATCTAACTCCTGTTGAGTCCCCTCCCACACTGTATACTAGGATGGCTCAGTAAGACCAATAGTTTAGAACATCATGCCACTTCCAAGAGTAGTTTGTAAAACATGCTGCAGCTTCTGTTTGGGACAGTTTCTCTGAACTATGCATTTTGGGAGAAGCCACCTGCCATGTCGTGATGAGGGCTGTGGAGAAACCCATGTGGCAAGGAAACTAATGAAATAAGGAAGCTTCCCACCAATAGCTTCAAAGTTGAACGCACATCCTCCAGCCCCAGTTAAGCCTTTGGATAACTGCAATCCTAGCCAACATTGTGTCTACAACTTCATACAAGACTATGGGGAAGAAACCACTCAGCTAAAATTTCTGACCCTCAGAAACTGTTTGAAACAAGAAATGTGTGTTTCACTAGCTAAGCTTTGTGATAAATTGTTATGCAACATTATAGTAGTTACTATTTTTAGTAACCAAAGTTTCAGTGTAAAATAATAAGAGATAAGCATAAAATGATAGTAAAAAGTAAAATCTTACAATGTTAAATTTAATTGAAAATATTAAATTTCCAATTTTTAAAAGTGATATTTATTTATTTATTTATTTTTGAGATGGAGTCTCACTCTATTGACAAGAACTGGAATGCAGTGGTGCAACCTTGGCTCACTGCAACCTCCACTTCCTGGGTTCAAGTGATTCTCCTGCCTCAGCCTCCCAAGTGGCTGGAACCACAGGCATGCACCACTGCACCCAGCTAATTTTGGTATTTTTAGTAGAGACAGGGTTTCACCATGTTGGCCAGGATGGCCAGTCTCAAACTCCTGACCTCAAGTGATCCACCCACCTCAGCCTCCCAAAGTGCTGAGATTATAGGTGTTAGTCACTGCACCTGGCCTAAAGTGTTATTTCCTAATTTAGTCTAGAAAAGGCCTATAAGCAATACTGTAACAGTAATTAGTGCCAATGATCAGGTAATGATTTCTAAATACTATTTCCCAGCAAAAGGCAATCAGGGTTCCTTGGAGGAATAGCTAATCAAGGCAAAAAAGTTTTGCAGGAGCCAACTTGCAGGGGTTCCCACTCATCAAAGATGGTACAATCAGAGTAACAAAAAGAATACGTGATACAATTAATATGTAAAAATCCATGCATTCCTAATACTTTTTAAAGCAAAAAGAATAAATGAATAAATAATAATATTGGGAGAGGATACAGCCTTTCTTTTTTATTTTATTTTTTGAGACGGAGTTTTGCTTTTTTTGCCCAGGCTGGAGTGCAATGGCGTGATCTCGGCTCATGGCAACCTCTGCCTCCCCGAGTTCAAGCGATTCTCCTGTCTCAGCCTTCAGAGTAGCTGGGATTACAGGAGTGCACCAGCATGCCCAGCTAACTTTGTATTTTTAGTAGAGACGGGGTTTCTCCATGATGGTCAGGCTGGTCTCAAACTCCCAACCTCAGGTGATCCGCCTGCCTTGGCCTCCCAAAGTGCTGGGATTATAGGCATGAGCCACCGTGCCCGCCCAACACATCCTTAAAAAGAAAAAAAAAAAAAGCAAAACTTTTTGGGCACTAAAGTTTGGGAAGTAGCAAGGGCACCAACTCCTCACTTTGAAAATTGAAAAGAGCTGGGCACGGTGGCTCACGCCTGTTAATCCCAGCACTTTGGGAGGCCGAGGCGGGTGGATCACAAGGTCAAGAGATCGAGACCATCCTGGTCAACATGGTGAAACCCTGTCTCTACTAAAAATGCAAAACATTAGCTGGGCATGGTGGTGCGTGCCTGTAATCCCAGCTACTCAGGAGGCTGAGGCAGAATTGCCTGAACCCAGGAGGTGGAGGTTGTAGTGAGCCAAGATCGCGCCATTGCACTCCAGCCTGGGTAACGTCTCAAAAAAAAAAAAAAAAAAAAAAAAATTGAAAAGAATTAAGAATTTTTCCTTTCTTGTACAAACTATTTTAGGATAACCAAAAAATCCTACTTGAAAATAATAGTCCTTTACAGAATGATTCCAGCTAATGAACAGAGAAGAAATGCTAGGAATTCAGAAATCACCCTTTACAAACCCTAAATTGCAGTGGTTTTCAGTGCATAGCCCTAGACTAGCAGCATTACTTGGGAGCTGGTTTCATAAACTGCAATAGAAATGCAAATTCTCAGGCTATGCCCCAAATCTACTGAATTAGAAAATCTGGAGATGGGATAAAGCAATCTGTGTGTTCAGCAAGCTCTCCCCAAGGGTTTCTATTGCACACCAAAATTTGAGAACCATAGCCCTAAAGTAAAAAATGATGTTAAGCATTAAATCAATAATGAATTACATAAATGATCAACAGAAAACTTTACAATGGGGAGGTGGCAGGGGAGGGGAGCAAGGTATTACCACTTGAGCACTTAATCAATCATACAATAATTAAAAGCAGGAAGATACTGTGTGCCTGCTGACATATGATACAAAAGCACACTGTACCATTTAGTATTTGTCCACCCCCAACCCCTGCGACCCAAACTGAACCCAGATGTAATCAATGACATCCCAAGAAGAAAACAGAAAAACAGAATGCATGACATACCACAAAACCGGCTTCTGAGACAAAGTAACAATGGGGGAAAAGGCAGGGGAACTACAAAGAGATACAATACACAATAAATGTAATAATGTATAGATCTATATTCATAACAAACCATCTGCAAGAATATATTCTTGACTCAATTAGGGTGATTTAACTATGTGTGGTTACTACTGAATCACTATTTATTTTATAAAATGTGATAACAGCACTATGGCTACCTAAGAAAAATTCCTATTTTAAAAAAGATACACATCAAGGATGTAGGAATTAAATGACATGATGTCTGAGGTTTTAAATACTTCAACAAGGAAAAAAAGTACATATGAAGTCTATATGGCAAAATCTTCATAATCATAGAATCTGAATGATGTGATAAAGCAAATACCCTACTCACTTCCTAAATTCTTAGCACAGCACATGTTCACAGCCGATATTCTTGACTGTGCATTGGTTCTGTCCATCAGAAACGCCTCAGTAGCCGGGCGAGGAGGCTCACACCTATAATCCCAGCCCTTTGGGAGCCAAGGCAGGTAGATCATGAGGTCAGGAGTTCAAGACCAGCCTGGTAAGGATGGTGAAACTCCATCTCTGCTAAAAATACAAAAACTAGCCGGGCATGGTGGTGGATGCCTATAATCCTAGCTACTTGGGAGGCTGAGGCAGAGAACTGCTTGAACATGGGAGTCAGAGGTTGCAGCGAGCCAAGATGGCACCACTGCACTCCAGCCTGGGCAACAAGAGAGAAACTCCATCTCAAAAAAAAGAAAAGAAAACATCAAGAAATGCCTCAGTAGAACTTGTTAACTGGTTAAGATATCCTGCGTATATCATTTCTATTAAAATGACTGTACCTCCTAAAATTAGAATGTAACTTTCCCATCAGAGAACCAAACTTTCATGCTTATTCTTACTGCAGTAATCTTTTATATTTTAACAACAAAAAGTTCCCATTGTACAGTTTTAAGTAATCATTGAAAATAGCAACACCTGCTAGTGATACATGAAAACCTTAATGTTACACTAAAATGGCACTTTATCCTGAAACAAAATATAGAAGCATTTGTGTAACAGAAAAAATAAATAAATAAAATAAAATGGCACTTTAAAAAACCCATTTTCTTCCTGGAATTTTTACAGTCCCTCAAAATAAGATTAAACTATATAATTTGATTACATTCTTTCAGGCAGAGTTCTTTCAACAGGTTCGAGTGTTCTAAGGCTAAAAAAGGAACACCATACTGAGAAAACTAAAATTAAGAGTTTTAGTTAACATTCATGAAATCACGATTACGTCAAACATTGAAAAATCCGCTGAGCACGGGTATTTTGGGAAGCTGAGGCAGGCAGATTGTTTGAGCCCAGGAGTTTGAGACCAGCCTGGGCAACATGGCAAAACCGATCTCTGCAAAAAATACAAAAATTAGCTAGGTGTAATAGTGTGCACCTGGAGTCCCAGCTATTCAGGGGACTGAGACGGGAGGGTCACTTGAGTCCAGGAGGTTGAGGCTGCACTGAACCATGATAGCAGCACTAAACCACAGCCTCAGCAACAAAGTGAGACCCTATCTCACAAAAACAAACACACACACATACACACATTGTGGATATCTTATTAATTCAGGAAAAATAAAAACTTTATGTCAGAAAGGTAATTGCACTGAGAAATGTCTTTTCTGTATAAATTATTCTACTTTCTATGGTTTCTCAACTGATAGCAATTAATCACTCTAAATTAGCTGGTGGGCAAAAAAGGAATCCTTTAGCATTTTCCAACATTAAAGAACTCTTTTTTTCTTGGACAGAGTCTCGCTCTGTCATCCAGGCACACATCATCACACCTGGCTGATTTTTGTATTTTCACTAGAGACAGGGTTTCACCGTATTGGCCAGGATGGTCTCGAACTCCTGACCTCAAGTAATCCACCCACCTCGGCTTCCCAAAGTGATGGGCTTACAGGTGTGTGCTATCATGCCTGGCCAAAAGATTTTTTTTTTTTTTTTCTTTTTAAGAAAAATGTAGGATTTTTTTTCTACAAAGGCTCTTTAACCACACAAGCATAGAATACTAGTTTATGCAATTAGATTATACAACAACTCCCTCATTTTAATGCAGAAACATCTATCTTTTTTTTCTTTTCAAGGCAGGGTTTAGCTTTGTCACCCAGCCTGGAGCCCAGTGGTGCAGTCACAGTTCCCTGCAGCCTGGACCTTCTGGATTCAACTGATCCTCTCACCTCAGTCTTCCAAGTAGCTAGGACTACAGGAGCACACCACGACAGCTGGCTAAGTTTTCTACTTTTTTTTGTAAAGATGGGTTTTTGCCATGTTGCTCAGGCTGGTCTCCAATTCCTGGCTCAAGCGATCCACCCATCTTGGCCTCTCAAAGTGCTAGAATTTCAGGCATGAGCCACCAAGCCTGGCCAAAACATCCTTCTAACAGGATTTTAACATTTGCCTCTCTGCTTCAAAAGAAATTCTAGCTTTGGGGAAATAATTGTAGGTATATATAAAGCAAAGTTACCAATCTAGTAAATTAATCTAGCAAACCCTCCTTTTCAAATTTAAGTTCAGACTTAGATTTCAGATTTAAAACTTTAGAATTACTTCTTTTTTTTTTTGAGCTAGGATCTGCTAGCTCAAAAGAAATCACGAGCTCAAGAAATCCTTCAGCTGGGATTTCAGGCATGGAGCCACTGCATCCAGCCAATTAGTCTGGTTTTTTTTTTGTTTGTTTTTGAGATAGAGTCTCATTCTGTTGTCCGGGCTAGAGTGCAGTGGCATAATCTCCTGCTCGCTGCAACCTCCACCTCCCGGGTTAAAGCAATTCTCCTGCCTCAGCCCCGCCTAGTAGCTGGGATTACAGGCACGTGCCACCACACCTGGCTAATTTTTCTATTTTTAGTAAAGATGGGGTTTTGCCATGTTGGCCAAGCTGGTCTCAACCTCCTGACCTCAGGTGATCCACCCATCTCGGCCTCCCAAAGTGCTGAGATTAGAGGCATGAGCCACTGCACCCAGCTGTTATTTATTTTTGAGACAGGGTCTCACTCTGTCACCCAGGCTGTAGGGCAAAGGCAAATCACAGCTCACTACAGCCTCTACTTCCTAGCCTCAAGCTAACTTCTCGCCCCAGTCCTCCAAACTGCTGGGGTTACAAGCATATGTCACCACGCCCAGCTAATTTTTTTGAATTTTAGTAGAGATAAGATCTCTGTCGTCCAAGCTGATCATGAACTCCTGAGCTCAACCAATCCTCCTGCCTCGGTCTCCTAAAGTGCTGGGATTACAGGTGTGAGCCATTGCACCCGGTCTCCAATTACTCTTTTTGAAGAGGATACTAAACAATCACAACTAATGGGCATTTCTCCTTCCATTTCTGTTCATAAAATCCATGTGAATATCTATGTAATGTTGGTCATCAAAAGTCAATGTATAGCCTCATCAACAAGTCAAAGCTAAATTACAACTATTTATTCATTATAAACTGAGTTATTCAATTTATGCAGCATGCAGACTAATAAGCAAACACAGGCAGGATTATTCTCACCTTTACCTGCTCTATATGTCTTGGCTTGATTCACTGGCATGGGCGTCATGGGTATTGGGTATAAAGGCTTGAGAGAATTAAAAAAAATATATTAATATTAGGCTCCTATGATAATAAGAAGGTATTCTATCACTCTTAGTTTTATATTGCTAGAGAGCTAGGCATGAGGTTTCCTATTAGTCATTAAAAAAATAAGATCATACCCACAGCTAAAAGGAATAAACCCCAAACTACAATAAATCTAAACCACCTTTTTCACTAGAAAACATTCTCAGATTTAGGTCCTTATACCTAACAACACACTGAACCTCTGCATGCCTCTCTGTTTAAAATGCATACACATACCAACACAACATCAAGTCACTGAAAACCTAAGAGTGCTTGGTGTCAGATACAAGCAATGAGGGAAGCTAAGTGTACATCAAATTCTATGACTTACTTGCACGCCTGGGCTCACTGGGACTGGATACATCATATTTGGTGCAAAACAAACAGGCTGAGTATAAACTGGAGTTGGCTGTTGATGACCCACCATAGATGGGCTAGGTTGTGCTTGAGGCCGAGGTGAAGTTGGGGTAGTAGAAGGCTTTGGCTACAAAAACAACAATAAATTCAATTATTTCAAGGTAACAAATGAACTATTATTGAAATTTAAAGACTGATTTTTCCAATCTTTCTAGTTTCAGTTGCTTTAACTAATCCATTTTATTGAAAACAAAAACAACACAGCAAACAAATTTTCATATTTCAATGAAAGAGAAAAATGTTACAGTAGAAATTTTAAAAGCTCTGCCAATTGAAAAATAATATAAAAACAGTGGTAGTGCCGGGCGCGGTGGCTCAAGCCTGTAATCCCAGCACTGTGGGAGGCCGAGGCGGGTGGATCATGAGGTCAAGAGATGGAGACCAGCCTGGTCAACATGGTGAAACCCCGTCTCTACTAAAAATACAAAAAATTAGCTGGGCATGGTGGCGCGTGCCTGTAATCCCAGCTACTCAGGAGGCTGGGGCAGGAGAATTGCCTGAACCCAGGAGGCAGAGGTTGCGGTGAGCCGAGATCGCGCCATTGCACTCCAGCCTGGGTAACAAGAGCGAAACTCCGTCTCAAAAAAAAAAAAAAAAAACAGTGGTAGTAATTTTTAAGAAACTCAAGTATTTTTAAAAATTATTATTTCTTCTTATGATCTCAGTAGAATAACAGCACAGTCATCTCTTGTTATCTGTGGGGTACTGGTTACAGTACCCTGCTAAGATATCAAAGTCTTGGAATGGTCAAGTGCCTTATATAAAATGGTGTAGTATTTGTATTGTACCTATGCATCACCTCCTGTATACTTTACATCATCTCTTGATTACTTATAATACCTAAAACAAGGTAAATACTTTATTGTTTTGGAAATAACGACAAGAAAAAGTCTGCACATGTTCAATACAGATTAGCCTAACTATATTTTTGATCCATGGTTGGTTGAATCCAAGGATGCAAAACCGTCATATGCAGAGGCCCCATCTATAAACCTGATAGCCTAGTTAGCCAACCATCGCCAAATTCTTGGTCAGAAAAAATTCAAAGATTTGCCCAAGATCACGTCTAATTGATGGCAAAACAAAGACCCCTTTTTATGTCTAAAAACTATTCATTAATGGCCATGTAAGAAAAATAAAGAAGGTTGTTTTGGCATACTAAAACTAAATTTAGATGACAGGTATGGAAGAAGGACTATTACTAATAATTTTTATTTTTTTGAGTCTAGATAACCTCAAAGAAAGTAATAAACCTACCTGAGAGAAGGAACGTGGGTTGAACTCCTTTGCATTCGGATTCAATGTTGACTTTCGAACTTGCCTAAAAAAAATACAAAGGCCAGTGAAATCTACACGGACTTTACGTTGCTCTAAAATCTTCCATATCAGACCATTTTTTAAAAACTGCTAAACATAGATTTAAACTGTTCTCACTAGATCAATAGCCCTCTTTACTGACACACATACTTATATTGCCCATTCCTTAATCTCTTAAAGAATATAGCCATAAAAGAACAATTTATTTAAAATCTAAGTAATATACAACTGCTCTTCTCAAAGACAATAAAAAAATACTTTTTTCTTTCTCTTCACAGAGTCTCACTCTGTTGTGCAGGCTGAAGTGCAGCGGTGCGATCCTGGCTCACTGCAACCTCTACCTCTGGTTCAAGCTATTCTCCTGCCTTAGCCTCTTGAATAGGTGGGATTACAGGCACGAACCACTATGGCCAGCTACTTTTGTATTTTTAGTAGAGATGGGGTTTCACCATGTTGGCCAGGATGGTCTTGATCTCTTGACTTTGTGATCCCTCCCTTACCCTCCCAAAGTACTGGGATTACAGGTGTGAGACACCGCTCCCAGCCTATATATATATTTGTATTTTTAGTAGAGATGGGGTTTCACTGTTTTGCCCAGGCTGGTCTTAAACTCCTGACCTCAGGTGAACTGCCAGACTCAGCCTCCCAAAGCGCTGGGATTACAGGCATGAGCCACCGTGCCAGGCCGATCAACAAACACTTAAACTGAAAAGACAGTAAATACTTATAAAATATCCTTAAAGGCAATTCTTAACATACTAATATCTTTTTTTTTTTTTTTTTTTTTTTTTGAGACAGTCTCACTCAGTCACCCAGGCTGTAGTGCAGTGGTGCAATCTTGGGTCACTGAGGTACAATCTTGGGTCACTGAGATCTCTGTCTCCTGGGTTTAAGCAATTCTCCTGCCTCAGCCTCCCAAGTAGCTGGGATTACAGGCACCCACCACCTTGCCTGGCTAATTTTTGTAATTTTAGTAGAGACAGGGTTTCACCATGTTGGCCAGGCTGGTCTTCAACTCCTGACCTCAGATAATCTGCCTGCTTCTGCCTCCCACAGTTCTGGGATTATAGGTATGAGCCACCATGCCCGGTCAACATACCAATATTCTAGTATGCAGCATTTTTTATGTGAGAAGATATTTTCTACATAACATGCCTGGAGAAAATCATGGCTCTAAAAAAACTTTGCCTCAAATCAAGAATAAGCAGTCCCCAATTTATCAATGAGCTGCATTCCAAAACTTCAGCTTTAACTGGGTTGTCTGGTACCCAGAACACCTAAGTTAATAGTAGTTAAGTTCTGAGGTTAGCCCTTAAAAGTCCATTTAACTAAAAATATACTGAATATACAGAATTAAGTCTATCTTAACAAATCTAAACATTAACTAAAACACTGTTTCTGATGAAAAATATTTTGAATTCCAAGTAGGAGCACTGCATGCTTCTCTCCTTGGCAGTGGCAGTTTTTCATCCCAGCAGCACAGTGGGGGTGACTAATGAGTGGAATCCATTTAAGAGAGGTCCCCTAAATTGGTAATTTTTCAGCTCCAGTTCATTTACAGAAAAATTTTTCTTAATTTATGCCTTGTTTTTCTGTTCTGGAGTGCAAAAAAAGGGGGAGAACAGAAGAGTAGCACAGGGTGTAATAACCTAATTTACTTAAGATGTTACTCGTTTGGACTAGCTGTTTGTAAATTAAGGGCAATGTATAAAGCAGTCTAAAAGTCCAGATCAATTCTTCAGCTGGAAAGACCTAAACACATTTAAAAAAAAGTTAATTAACAGGATGGTCTAAGTTCCAGGTTTACTCACTCAGCTGCGTCTTTCTTCTCTTCCTTATCATCTTTCTCTTGTTTACAAGCTGGACTGGAAGTCTGAACCCCTTGGGAAGTGACCTCAGGTCCCCTCTTGTGCTCCGTGTTACTAAGTATTGAAGGGGAAATGCTGGGGCTATTCGGCTTGCTGCTGCCACTGGTACAGTTGCTGCTGCTATTTTCACTGAAAGAATCCTTAGCATTTGGTTCAATTTTGTCTTTGATCAAATCTCTTGGTTTTTCTCCCTCTCTATTTTTGTTTAGTAGTTGATCCATAGATTCAGAAGTAGAACTTGGCTGTAACTAAATAAAGGAAATAATTTTAAATATCTTAAATCACTTTAGTAATTCATTTTTGCCATGAGCATAAGCAAAGTAATATTAACTATACACATGAAATGTTCTGAATAATGTTTTCATACTTTAATGCTTTTACTACAAAGCAACAAAACAGAATACCTATATAGCACAACCACAGTCACCAAAGCACTCAAATGTCCTAGCCTCTTAAGTTCAGTATTTACTGAGTGCCTACCACATGTCAGAAATTGTGCCTGCTGGGTGAGAAAGACATGACATAGTTTCTAGCCTCCTATACTTGTCAAGTGAGTAAGATCAGACACTTCACAACAAAATGAGTAAATGCTAAGAGATTCTATAGAAAAAGCAACCTATAAAAAAGAAAGTTTTCTTAATGGAAACATCTGCTAGTCTAAGGTATGAAAGAAGTTTAGGAGAGGTGTTTTGGATGGAAAATAATCTAAGTTAAAAAAAAAAAAAAAAGAGTATGTTTAAAAATCCAAAGAAAAGAGAGAAGATGGCTCTAATCACATAAAAGACAAGCACCAGTGGGCTGGGCGTAGTGGCTCATGACCTATAATCTCGGTACTGTGGGAAACTGAGGCAGGCGGATTGTTTGAGCTCAGGAGTTCAGGACCAGCCTGGGCAACACAGTGATACCCTGTCTCATTAAAGTAATAATAACAATAATAAAAGAGAAAGTATTAAAGAAAAGCACCAATGGCTGGACCAAGTGTGGAACATACATGTACAAATGAGTCAGAAAATGACAGACTCGCCAAAAGAAATGTGACAATAAAGGAACTTAAAAGCTATGTTCAGGACTGGATGCAGTAGCTAAAACCTATAATCCTAGCACTTTCTGCTGAGGTGGGCAGATCACTTGAGGTCAGGAGTTTGAGACCAGGCTGGCCAATGTGGCAAAACCCAGTCTCTACTAAAAATTAAAAAAAAAAATTAGCCAGGCATGGTGATGTACACGTGTAATCATAGCTACTCAGGAGGCTAACATATGAGAGTCACTTGAACCCAGGAGGCGGAGGTTACAGTGAACGAAGATCACACCACTACACTCCAGCCTGGGCGACAGAGCAAGACTCTATCAACAAATAAAAAAAAATTTTTAAAAAGCTATGTTTAAGACTTTGGCTTTTAATTCTCAGGACAAACGGGAACTCAGTGAGAAATTTTAAGTAGGGTAGAGTACTGAGCAGATTTATAGTTCAGAAAGATGAACACAGCAGCTTTGTGCAAAATGAACTGGAGAGGGGCAAGTGAGGATACGGAGGGACCATCGTGGAGACTGGACTAAGCCCTGGGCCTAGTGGGCTTAAAAGGTCAGAAGTAGATGAATTCTGAGTGAGACCTGACTGGACATATTGGTCAGTTACACATTCTAAATCCGTAAGTAAAAAAAGGAGACTGCAGGGGAGAGGAGACAGAGCATGGTGGCCAAACAGAACCTTCTGGTGATCATCCCCCCAAGAAACATCAAATTTAACAACTATCCACACAAGAAAGCACCTTCATAAGAACCAAAAATTAGGTGAGTGATCACAGTACCTGGTTTTGACATCATATCAAGGAAAAAGGCACTGAAGATAAGGAAGGTAGTTGTGAACCGCCCCCTACACAGCCCTGCCATTCCCCCACAGTGCAGTGTGGGGCAAAGAAAGAATTCTACTTGGGGGAGAGACAGCAAAATGACTGTGGGATTTTGCATTGAAAGTCAGTGCTGCCCTGTCGCAGTGGAAAAAATTCAGCTGGCACCCACAAAGAGAGTATTTAGACTAGCCCTAGTCAGAGGGGAACTGTCCATCTCAGTGATTAGAATCTGAATTTTGGCATGCCCCGCCATGATGGGTAAAGTGCTCTGGGGTCCTAAATAAACTTGAAAGGCAGTGTAGGCAACAAGGACTGCAATTCCTGGACAAGTCATGGTGCTGTGCTGGGCTCAGAGCCAGTAGACTTGGGGTACATGTGACCCACTGAGAAAACAGCTAGGGTGGCTAAAGGAATGCTTGTGGCAGCCTTCCCTGAACTCCAGGTAGCGCAGCTCACAGCTCTTGGAGGAGAGAAATGAGTAGGGAGGGCTTTGTCTTGCAATCTGGATACTAGTTCAGTCACAGTAAAATAAGGCACCAAGCACAGTCCAGAAGCCTTGACTCTAGGCCACAGCTCCCAGATGACATTTCTAGACAAATCCCAGGCCAGAAGGGAACCCATTGCCTTGAAGGGCCAATTCCTGGTAGAATTCACCACCAGCTGACTAAAGAGCCCTTGTGCCTTGAATAAAAAGCAAGGAGCCATGTCATATTGTGCCAGCTTCAGGTGTGACCCAGCACATTCCCAGCTGTGGTGGCCATGGGGAGACACTCCTTGAAGGGAGAGAAAAGTTAAAAAGGTTTTATCTTGCAAGTGGGTGCCAGCTAATCCCTGGTGAAATAAAGCATCAGATTCCTAAAGCTCCTGATCCCAGGCCCTGGCTCCTGGACGGCATTTCTAGACATACCCTGGGCCAGAAGGGAACCTGCTGCACTAAAAGCAAAGATCCAGTCCTGGCAGGATTCTTCACCTGCTGACTAAAGCACCCTTGAGCCTTGAATTAACATCAACGGTAGCCAGAAAACAGCTGCCACAGGCCTTGGGTGAGACCTAGTACAGTTCCAGTGATGGTGGCCATAACAGTGCTTCTGTCACCCTTCCCCCAACTTCCCCCAGGCAGCTCAGCACAAAGAGAGACTCCATTTATTTGGAGAAAAGTGAAGAGAGAGGACAAGAGACTGCCTGGCAATACAGGGAATACTCCAGGATCTTCCCCAAGCCTACCAAGGTGACACCTCTACAGAGGCACAGCATTACTAGGCATGGGGTGCCCTCTAACTTATGTATAGCTGCAGTGAACAAAGACTTAGATGACAATACTTAATTCCCTTTGAATATTTGAAAAACTTTCTCAAGAAGAATGGGGGCTGGGCATGGTGGCTCACGCCTGTAATTCCAGCACTGTGGGTGGCCGAGGTGGGTGGATCACAAGGTCAGGCATTAGAGATCAACCTGACCAACATGGTGAAAGCCTGTCTCTACCAAAAATCCAAAAATTAGCTGGGCGTGGGGGCACGCGCCTGTAATCCCAGCTAGTCAGGAGGCTGAGGCAGGAGAATCGCTTGAACCCGGCAAGCAGAGGTTGCAGTGAGCCGAGATGGCGCCACTGCACTCTAGCATGGGCAACAAGAGCGAGACTCTACCTGGGGGGGGGAAAAAAAAAAGACCCAATGATCCATTATGTACAAAAAACACACTTTACCTACAAAGTCACACATAGACTGAAATTAAAGAGATAGAAAAAGATATTCCATGCAAACAAAAAGCAGAGAAGAGCAGGAGTAGCTATGCTTAGATAAAATAAATTTTAAGACAAAGTCTATAAAAAGAGATAAGATTATTGTATAATGATAAACGGATCAATTCAGCAAGAGGTAATAACAAGTATAAATATATATGTACCTAATACTGGAGTGCCCAGATATATAAAGCAAATATTATTAGAGCAAAAGAGAGAAACAGATCTCAGTGACAGTCGGAAACTTAAACACCCCACTCTCAGCACTGGACAGATCATTCAGAGAGAAAATCAACAAAGAAATATTAGACCCAATTTTCTCTACAGACCAAATAGACTCAATAGATATTTACAGAACACTGTGTCCAACAGCCTTAGAATATACATTCTTCTCCTCAACACATGGACCATTCTCAAAGACCGTCCATATGTTAAGCCACAAAACAAGTCTTTCAAAATTTGACCTGGCAGGTCGGGCATGGTGGCTCACACCTGTAATACCAGCCCTTTGGGAGGCCGAGGCAGGCAGATCACCTCAGGTTGGGAGTTCAAGACCAGCCTGACCAACGTGAAGAAACCCCCGTCTCTACTAAAACCACAAAATTAGCCAGGCGTGGTGGCGGGTGCCTGTAATCCCAGCTACTCAGGAGGCTGAGGTAGGAGAACCGCTTTAACCCAGATGTGGAGGTTGCAGTGAGCTAAGATGGTGCCATTGTACTCCAGCTTGGGCAACAAGAGTGAAACCCTCCCTTAAAAAAAAAAAGAAAGAAAGAAAAAAGGAAAAAGGAAAAATTTGACCTGGCACAGTGGCTCATGTCTGTAATCCCAGCAACTTGGGAGGCTGAAGTGGGTGGATGGCTTGAGCTCAGGAGTTGGAGATGACCCTGGGCAACATGGCAAAGCCCCATTTCTACAAAAAAATAAAAAAAAATCAGCCATATGTGGTGGCATATGCCTGTAGTCCCAGTTACTTGGAAGGCTGAGGTGGGAGGATTCCTTGAGCCAGGGAGGTGGAGCCAAGATCGTGCCAGGTACTCCAGCCTGAATATTAGAGTGAGACTCTATTTCAAATAAATAAATAAAAACTCAAAAAAGTTGAAATCTTATCAACTATCTTCTCTGATCACAATAAAATAACAATTAGAGGCTGGGAGCGGTGGCTCACACCTGTAATCCCAGCACTTTGGGAGGCCGAGGCGGGTGGATCACCTGAGGTCAGGAGCTTGAGACCGGCCTGACCAACACAGTAAAATCCTGTCCCAACTAAAAATACAAAAAAAAAAATTAGACAGGTGTGGTTGTGCATGCCTGTAATCCCAGCTTACTCAGGAGGCTGAAGAAGGAGAATCACTTGAACCTGGGAGACAGAGGTTGCAATGAGCCAAGATCGTGCCATTGCACTCCAGCCTGGGTGACAGAGCAAGACTCTGTCTCAAAACATAGATAAATTTAAAAAATAAAATAACACTAGATAACAAGGGGAACTTCGGAAAGTATACAAATATATGAAAATTAAGCAATATGCTCCTGAATGATCAGTGGGTCAATGCGGAAATTAAGAAGAAACTTGGAAAATTCCTTAAAACAAATGAAAATGGAAACACAACTTATCAAAACTTATAGGATACAGTAAAAACAACAATAAGAAAAATGTTTATAGCAATAGGCGCTTACATCGAAAAAGCAGAAAAACTTAAACAACCTACCAATACATCCTAAAGAACGAGAAAAGAACAAACCCTAAAATTAGTAGAAGAAATAAAAAAGATAAAAGCAGAACTAAATAAAATTGAAATGAAGAAAGCAATACAAAAGATCAATAAAAAAATAAATTGCTTTTTTGAAGAGAAACAAAACTGACAAACCTTTAGCCTGACTCAGAAAAAAAAAAGAGAAAACCCAAATAATAAAATGAGAGATGGAAAAAGGGACATTATAATTGTTACCACCGAAATTGAAAGGATCACTAGACATATATACTATGAGCATTTATATGCCAATAAATTGGAAAACCTAGAAGAAATGGATAAATTCCTAGACACATACAACCCACCAAGTTTGAATCACGAAGAAATCCAAAACCTGAACAGACCAATAACAAATAACAAGATTGAAGCTATAATAGTCTCCCAGCAAAGAAAAGCCAGGGACCTGATGGCTTCACTGCATCACTAATAAAGTCTCACAAAATAAAATAAATAAATAAAAAGAAAGCCAAAAAGGCCAGGTGCAGTGGCTCACACCTATAATTTCAGCACTTTAGGAGGCCAAGGTGGGAGGACTGCTTGAGCCCAGGAGTTCGAGACTAGCCTGGGACAAATGCCGAGACTGCATCTCTATGAACGGCAAACAGGTATATGAAAGGTATTTAATACTACTGATCACCAGACAAATGCAAATTAAAACTACAACAACATATCATCTCACCCCAGTTAAAACGGTTTTACCCAAAAGACAGGCAATAACAAATGCTAATGAGGATGTGGATAAAGAGGAACCTTCACACACTGTTGGTGGACATGTAAATCAGTATAACCGCTATGGAGAACAGTTACGGAAATTCCTCAAAAAACTAAAAATAGAGCTATCATATGATCCAGCAATTGCACTGCTACGTAATACTGAAAAGAAAGGACATCAGTTTATTGAAGAGATATCCACACTCCCACGTTTACTACAGCTCTATATACACAACAGCCAAGATTTGGAATCAACCTATGTGTCCATCAACAGACAAATGGAGAAATGAAATGTGGTATATATTAACAATAGATTACCATTCAGCCATCAAAAAGAATGAGAGCCTGTCATTTGCAACACTGTAGATGGCTCTGGAGGACATTATGTTAAATAAAATAAGCCAGGGACAGAAAACTAAACTTTGTATATTCTTACTCATTTGTGGACACTAAAAATTAAAACAATTGAACACATTAAGACAGCAGGGTGGTTACCAGAAGCTGGAGAGGGTGGTGAGGAGGAGGAGGGCAGTTAGGTGATTAATGGGTACAAAGAAAATTTATTATCTTTTTCATTTCCACCTCCAGTCCTGCATCAACAGAGCTCTGATGAGTCACTGATTGAATAGTGCAGGATGCACTATGCATTAGTTACTGTTCAAGCATTCCTAGAAGCTTAAATACCAGATGGCCAGGCCTGTTATTTACTAGTTTGGGCAAATTACTTAACTTCTCTTTGCCTCAGTTGCCTAACATACGTAGTGCAGATACAAACAGAACTTGCTTGAAAGGGATGTTAGGCAATAGAAGATTTAACACAGAAGCATGAAGAACAGCATCTGGTACACAGGAAATATGCAAAAAAAACTAAGAGAATAACATTATATTATCTGAAGAGAACAATTAGAAAGTTCACTTTTTAAAAAAATACACTTTAAGTTCTAGGATACATTTTTTTTCACTCTTTTTTTTTTTTTTCCTTTGAGACAGTCTTGCTCCGTCACCCAGTGAGTGGTGTGATCGTGGATCACTGCAACCTCCACCTCCTGGTTCAAGCGATTCTTCTGCCTCAGCCTCCTGAGCAGCTGGAATTACAGGCATGTGCCACCACGCCTGGCTAATTTTTCTATTTTTAGTAGAGACGGGGTTTTGCCATATTGACCAGGCTGGTCTCAAACTCCCGACCTCAAATAATCCGCCTGCTTCAGCCTCCCAAAGTGCTGGGATTACAGGCATGAGCCACTGTGCCCAGCCCACTCTCATTTTTTAAAAACCATTTCTATTCTTCCTGGTATGCCCTATGTATCAAGGAGTTATTCCTAAGAGGCTTATTAATAATACATGTGGTTATTCAGGCTCCTAAAAGTAATAAGGCTAAAACTCCTAAAGAGATAGACTTTTTACGTTGCTCCTTGGAATTTAAGAGTCAAGCATTAATGAAGGTTTACAGAAAGTTGTGATGACAGCTAAAATGTTTTCTGCTAAGTGAAATGAAAAAGTATAGCCTTTTAAAATACAGTAACTCATGGTACTGGTATAAGGATAAGACATATAGATTCAGCACAGGAGAATTCAAAGGCCACTAATAAACTTTTACATTTGTAGTCAACATACTTCCAACAAGCATGTGAATATAATTCAGTGGCGGAAAGAACAGTCTTTTTTTTTGAGATGGAGTCTCACTCCCTTGCCCAGGCTGGAGTGCAGTGGCATGATCTCAGCTCACTGCAACTTCTACTTCCCAGGTTCAAGCCAATCTCCTGCCTCAGCCACTGGAGCACTGGGACTACAGGTGTGCACCACCACGCCCAGCTAATTTTTGTATTTTTAGTAGAGATGGGGTTTCACCATGTTGGTGAGACTGATTTCGAACTCCTGACTTTATGTGATTTGCCTGCCTGGGACTCCCAAAGTGCTGGGATTACAGGCATGAGAGCCACCGTGCCTGGCCAAGAATAGTCTTTTTAACAGATGGTGCTGGGACAACTAACATCTACATACAGAAGAATGAATCTTGATTCTGTTTTTTAGAGAAAAAATGGTTACAAATGTATGGCTATGTGTCAATTAGAAATAAAAAATTAATATAACGAATGAATTTTAGCCCCACCTTATATTTAAAAATTGCTCAAAATGGGCTGAGCACCAAGTCACTCTCCTATGACCCTGTCTGTCTGTTTTTTTTAGTAACAATTTATTTCATAAGGGTCCTGATCCAGATCCCAAGAGAGGGCTCTTGGGTCTCACACAAGAAAGAATTCAAGGCAAGTCTGCAGTACAAAGTGAAAGCAATTTTTCACTTTGGGAGGCTGAGGTGGATGGATCACTTGAGTCCAAGTGTTTGAGAGCAGCCTGGACAACATGGTGAAATTCTGTCTCTACAAAAAAACACAAAAGTTATTAATAGCAAGAGGTGGTGGTGCACACCTGTAGTACCAGCTACGGCTTGATTGAGCCCAGGAGGCTGAGGCTGCTGTGAGCAAAGATCACACAAACCCATTGCATTCCAGCCTAGGCAACAGAGTGAGACTGTATCAAAGGAAAAAAAAATTGGTCAAAATGGATCATACCTCTAAATATAATTCTTAAAAAATAACCAAAGAGTAATAAACCTTAATGACTGACTAGGCAGTGGTTTCTTAGATATGACACCAATAGCATAAATAAGAACAACAAAAAGAGATAAATTGGACTTCATCAAAATTAAAAATTTTTGTGCTTCAAGGGATGAAAAAGTAAAAAGACAACCAACAGAATAGGAGAAAACATTTGCAAACCATATATCTAATGGGGACTTGTACACAGAATAGATAAAGAACTGCTAAAACCCAATAATAAAAAGACAGCTAAATTTTTTAAATGGGCTAAAGACTTGAACAGACATCAATCCAAAGAACATATAAATGGCCAATAAACACAAAAGATGTTCAACATCATTAGCCATGAAAGAACTGCACATTAAAGCCACAATGAGATACTACTTCAAACCCACAAGGATGACTAAAATCGAAAAAGAAAGAAAATAAGTGTTAGTAAGAATGTGGAGAAATAGAAACCCTCAGACCCTGCTGGTAAGAATGTAAAATAGTGCAGTTGTCTTGGCAAATAGCTTGGTAGTTCCTCAAAAGGTTAAACACAGTTGCCACATGACCCAGAAATTCAACTCCTAGGTAGGTCACACACACAAAAAGAAAACATCTGATGAGAAAAAAACTGCACACTCGTGTTCATGGCAGTGTTATTCAGATTAGTCAAATACTGAGAACACCACAAATAGCCACAAACTGAAGAATGAATAAACAAAATGTGGTATTTTCCATATGATGAAATATTCAGTTAAAGGAAACAAAGTACTGCAACATGCTCCAACATGGATGAACCTTTATAACACTACCCTAAGTGAAAGAAGCCAGTCAGAAAAGTCACATTGTTTATTATTCCATTTGTATAAAATGGAATTTGCCCAGAATAAAGACATCCATAGAGACATAAAGTACATTAATGGTTCCTTAAGGTTGGGAGTAGGGGTAAGAAAAGGGCTGCAGGCAAATGTGGTGCAACTGCTAAAGGGTATGGCATTTCTTTTGGGGGTGAAGAGTATGTTTTAAAATCAACTAATGATGGTTGTACAACATTGTAAATATGTTAAAAACCACTGATTTATGGATTTTAAATGGTTGATTTATATAGTATCTCAATAAAGCTGCTACAAAAATATGCTAATTCACATGCTTCCAAGTAAAAATGTTTTTTCTTCATGAGATATTAAATTTAATCCAAGTGTAGTACAAGAGGGGACTGAATAATATAAAAAACATAATGCTGAGGAACAAAATCAAATGGGCAAGAATACTTACAGCAAGACATCATTTATAGCAAATTTAAGATTATGTAAAATATCATCTATTGTTCACGGATCTATTCATATGCAGTGTAAACAGAAATGACTGCACAGAAAAGAACCCCTTCCTCTTGAAAGGGAAGAGGGGGAAGCAGCTGAGGAAGAGGAAGTACATAAGAGGAGCTTAACTGTACTAGAATGCTTGACTTATTAAGCGGGGTAGTGGGCACATGGTCATATTCATTGTTCTCTGTATCATTTGTATGTGGTTAACTACTGTTTAACAAATTTAAAACAACACTTTTTTTTGAGATGGAGTCTTGCTCTATCACTCAGGATGGAGTGAAGTGGCGTGATCTCGGCTTGCTGCAACCTCCGCCTCCTGGGTTCAAGCAATTCTCCTGCCTCAGCCTTCCAAGTAGCAGGCACCCGCCACCACGCCCAGCTAATTTTTCTATTTTTGGTAGAGACAAGGTTTCATCATGTTGGCCAGGCTGGTCTTGATCTCTTGACCTTAGGTGATCTGCCCATGTCTGCCTCCCAAAGTGCTGGGATTACAGGCATGAGCACTGTGCCCAGCCAACAAATTAACATTTAAGCTAAAAACTGTTAATAGCATTAAAGCTGAATAGATACATGTGCTAAAGTATGTAATACTTTGAATGTTACCAATAAGTCAAGAATGAATCTATTAGCAAAAAAATTATTAACATTTGGAAAGCTAAAACACATGCTGAGAAAAGCTGCCTTTGCCTTTGATTCACTCATCCTTTAATTCAGCTACTTTTTTTTTAAGGCTGGTAATCAGATTTTCCTCTCTAAGAAGCTAAGTTTCAAGATTTCTTTGTTGGTCTCAAAATCTACCTTGATATCTATAGTATATTATAGTAAATATTCTGCAAAGATTAAATGGTAGTCAAGGAGAGATGTTAAACAAAGCATGTCCTAAGACAGAAAAATGTTATAGAAAGATTTTGACCACAATATATTTGTGTACAAAGTATAAATCTGCAACTACCTCAGAACACCAGAGCCCAGTACATCTTCCATTTGCCACACTAGATAATTAATGACTTGGCCTGACTCTACTAAAATCTAGCTTCCTTGAACAAAGTAATCAAATGACCATTAAATAGTAGGTGGTGCCTATGGTGGTTTCAAATGTGAGGACTATATTCTCATTTGATACCTATACATTGTTGTTAAAATATCTCATGATTTTAGTTATCCCACTTAAAACGACAGGCAAAGAACACTTTAAGAATGCTCTGCTTTCTATACATATGGTTTGATGTTTCTGACTGTTTCTACATAAGGCATTTTTATAAATTGATGATACATCTTTAGTAATTTCTATTTTTTAAAACTCAAATTCATCAGTTAATATAACACTTACCCTAAAATCATTTTTAAATTTCTTTAAATCATCAATCTGTTTTCTATGTTCAGAAACAATTGGTGATATACCTGTAAAATTAAGAACTGTTAGATACCGATTTCTTTTTAAACTCTAACTTCACATTCTTTTACTATGAGATGATAGAAATTAAAATAAGATATATGATCAAAAATAATTTCAAATATTAATTTTTGATTTTAGAATTTGTCAAGCAATACATTTATCTATCACAATAGTAAGAAAAATGTTGAACAAAAATATTCTGTATGGGCATGAAATTAGACATACTCCTTCCTATTTCTACAGTTAAGCCTAATGACTCTTTACACTCTAACCTTTATTTTCAGCTTTTGAGAAGCTAGGTGATGTTTCATTGGGCTTAATATTTTCTTTATTCCCTGCAGGAGAGTTCTGCCTCTGATCTTGAAGCCTGGAATCTTTAGCTAGAAAACAAATTAAAAAAAAAAAAAAATCAGAGTTAGAAGTTAGAAAAGCAAAACAAGAAAACGCTAAATAATAATTTTGATTTCCAATGTTTCTGGAAAAGAATGCTTTCATTTAAACAGAGCCTTTTTTCTTTGCAGATGTCATATGAAACAGCAGTAATTTTATTTACATAGGTATTTAACACCCAAGAATGTTACCTTTATAACAGACATAATATATATTAAATTAGTAGTACTAAGCAACATCAAAATTTACATAAACTTTTAAATGTGGGTTAAAAATATTTGTCTATGAATAAAAATAACCCAGAATTTTTTCATATAACGTTAACCTCTAACATTCAACTTCATAAATGGAATTATGGATCTAGAAGCCCTTTGTTACGTACCCTCACCAGAAGGGGTAACAGCTCTGTTTGATGCAGGACTAGCAGGTGTAGGAGATGCAGCTGGAATAGGCATGGCAACAGCTTCAGCTGGAATAATACCAGCTTGGGGAGAAGCAAGAACTGGCCCACTGGGGGTATTTCCAATACTGTTCTGTCTAGGAGACCTGGGTCTGTGAGTTTTAGGGGATAATCTTGGAACTAAAAGAAAGGGAAAATTTATTTATTACATTCTCAGTTCAAATGTCACTTCCTCAAAGAGGCTTCTCTGAAGATCTAGGTATAACAGTCCTTTCTAGCTCTTACTCTTTATCCCATTACTGTTTACTTTTCCAAAGTGTTAGGAATTTGGTAGAAATTAAAACCACAAGTATCTGAAGAACAACAGCAATTACAAATACGTTAAGTATAATTTTCTCTCCTAACTAAATGTATTAATTCTGAAAACAGTATTCTGAATGAAGTTGAAAACTGGATTGCTAAGGCAGGATAAAAACATTCCACATAAAGTTCAACTGATTTTTTTTTTTTTTTTAAGATTGGTGGGAAGAAGAGATCCCTAACAAGTAGGCTTGTTCCTTCCTCTTTCGAATAATATACTAAAATACCTTTTGGTAGCTTGTAGCCAATCCTCTATGTTTTTCTATTATTATTTTTTAATTTTTTTGACACAGTCTTACTCTGTCACCTAGGCTGGAGTGCAGTGGCGTGATCTTGGCTCACTACAACCTCCACCTCCGAGTTCAAGTGATTCTTCTGCCTATAATCACAGCCTCTGACATAGCTGTGATTATAGGCGCTTGCCACGCCCAGCTAAATTTTTCTATTTTTAGTAGAGACGGAGTTTCACCATGCTGGCCAGGCTGGTCTCAAACTCCTGACCTTAGGTGATCTGCCTACCTCCGCCTCCCAAAGTGCTGGGATTACAGGCATGAGTCACCATGCCCAGCCCTATACATTGTTTATAGCAACATCAAGATCCACTTCACAGTTATTAAGGAAACTGAGACCCAAGTAGGTCAAATGGGGAAGATAATAAAAGCAGGGTTTGTATCCCATATGACTTCCAAGTAAGTTTCTTTCTTTTTCTTTTTCTTTTTTTTTTTTTTTCCTGAGACAGAGTCTTGCTATGTCACCCAGGCTGAAGTGCAGTGGCACGATCTCAACTCACTGTAACCTCCACCTCCCAGGTTCAAGTGATTCTCCTGCCTCTCTTGAGTAGCTGGGATTACAGGCACACGCTACCATGCCTGGCTAATGTTTGTATTTTTAGTTGAAAAGAGGTTTCACCATGTTGGTCAGGCTGGTCTTGAACTCCTGACCTCGTGATCCACCCGCCTCAGCCTCCCAAGGTGCTGGGATTACAGGTGTGAGCCACCACGCCCGGCCTAACAGGTTTCATATACCATTATAAACCTATTTGCAAAGCTCAGATTCGAAGTTTAGAGAAAATGATTCGATTACTTCATTTTAGGGTTTTTATTTTTTTTAAGTCACAAGCGTCAGAAGAAAAGTATTATTCAACAACTGCCATTTTTCAAATTAGTAAAAAGAGCAAATCTATAATGCTATTCTGAGTGTTATCTCCAACAACTATGTTTATATTCTCTCACTTCTATTCATGTTATTCTCAAAATTCATTTCCAGACCATCTGAGTAATGTCAAAAGACTAATAGAACAGCTGAAGACATATATTTTTTTTTGAGATGGAGTCTCACTCTGTAGCCCAGGCTGGAGTACAGTGGCACAATCTTGGCTGACTGCACCTCTGCCTCGTGGATCCCAGTTCAAGCAATTCTCCTGCCTCAGCCTCCCAAATAGCTGGGATTACAGGAACGTTCCACGATGTCCAGCTAATTTTTGTATTTTTAGTAGAGACAAAGTTTCACCATGTTGGTCAGGCTGGTCTTCAACTCCTGACCTCGTGATCCACCCGCCTCAGCCTCCCAAAGTGCTGGGATTACATGTGTGAGCCACCACACCTGGCTGGCTAAAGAAGATTTTAAAAATTTTTGTTTTCTTGGTAGTCTTGAGATAATTGAAGAACAAGGAAGAAAACGGAAAGTACAAAGGAATTTATGGTACAATTACATGAATGTACATCACATGAAGCTCAGCAGAAGTGTTTATCAACTAAAAACAGATTTAACACAGCTGGGGTTTTTTGTTTTGTTTTGCTTAAGCATGAAGATCTTTTTCCTTTTCCCCTTTTTTTTTTTTTTTTTGAGAGAGAGAGTTTCCCTCTTTCACTCAGGCTGGAGTGCAATTGCATGATCTTGGCATGCTGCAACCTCTGCCTCCTGGGTTCATGCAATTCCCCTGCCTGAGCCTCCTGAGTAGCTGGGATTACAGGCATGCGCCACCATGCTCAGCTAATTTTTTATTTTTAGTAGAGACAGGGTTTCACCATGTTGGACAGGCCAGTCTTGAACTCCAAACCCCAAGTCATCACCCCACCTCGGCCTCCAGAAGTGCCGGGATTACAGGTGTGAGCCACCGCACCCGGCTCATCTTTTTTCTTTTAAAGGTTCTATGGACTGATTGAAATAGACTAAGTTGTTTGGTTTTTTTTAAGCATTCTTCGTAAGCTCTTGCTCACCACAGTTATGGAAACAAAGCATTAAGGATTTATTGGCAAAGTAGGAAAAGCAGTCAGCCTTACCGTAAAATCTTGACAACATCTAACCTTTATAGCTGCCGACTGTCAGCATATTCCTTATGCTAATCACAGATAAAACTTAGACCCTTCATTTGTGTTTGACATTCCTTATTATGGAAATATAGTTGGGAATTAGTGCCATATACAGATGCTATAGAAATACACTACAATGTAAGCCGAAAGTAAATGTTTATAGATAATGTACTGATGAACAAAGCTGCTAAAAAGGAAATATGGTCCCTCCAAATAGTATTACATACTGTATTTGCCTCATATTAGAGATGTACTTTATAAAACTTTATGGTTTTATAATATATCCATATTTATGAACCTTATAGAAATCTCAGCACAAGCTTACAAAGACTAGGCAAGAATTATTAACACTTTATTCACTAAGAAGTCTCAACTTCAGAGTTAGTGTTTGACTTGCTTTAATATATGATGAATAAGTGGCAGAGCCTAGAATAAAAATGTGGATTTCCCAATTCCTGGTGATTCTACTATTTTATATATATATATATATATGTATATACATATATATATACTTACACTTCCTCAAACAGAGTTGTAGCTCAGCTCTCTTTAAATCTAGTATAATGATAAAATGAGTACCGTCATTATGCCCAAGTGTTACCTACCCCCACTGACCACTGATGACCACGTTCCCCCCGAGGGACTGGTCCTTGCTACTGGAGGAGTAGCTGCTTCACTGGGTGGGTTGTGGGATACAAATTCTAGGCCACTGGATATGGAACCCCTCCCAGCAGAAACTCTGTGATTTCGAGGATGTCGCTGGGCCTTTGGGGACATCCTTGGAGGCCCTAAGGAAGAAAGAGTGAACATTACATAAATGCCACGATGTTCCTCAGTGCTACTTTTCTGCTAAACACACCCGTCCACACACACACACGTGCAATACACACAGACACACTCTCTCGCTCTACAGTTTTTCCTTGGTTAAAAACAGAAAAAAACCACCATACATATTTTTTTGGCCATCCTAATTCTTTCAGAATTATTTTGTGGAATGCTACAAAGTTTTATAAATAAATTGTATTATTTCCCTTTATTTTTAAAGAAAGGGATGAAATTTGTGCTAAGAAAACAACAGTAAGATGTCAACTCTTAGAACTATAGCAATCTGTTTCACCCATGTCTTATTTGTAAAGAAATACAATGCTACTAGAAATTATGACTACATAAAATGTTTTTAGCTTTCCAGTTTACCTTTCCCCACCCCAAATTTTCTATATTACTTCTAAAATTAGAAAAAAAATTTAAATAGAAGACTATTAATCTCTATACACCCGATACTACTAAAATATATGTACAAAGTCTTCTTAAATTTCATAAAAATTTTAGTTTATCTCTTGTATCATAATCATCAACTTTTGAACTTTAAGTAAACTTTAAGTAATCTTATAAGTAAGCAGTTTCTTAGGCTTAGCAGGCTGTGAGCTGAAAATTCTATTAACACACGACTTGTAAAACCAATATAATTGACATTTGGGGAAGAAATCTGCACTATATCAATTGTCCAAATTCTACATTATTGATTCTGCCACGCCATTAGTGACTATTCTTTCTAAATCAGTCTACTGTACATTAGACCAATCTATCAAGTAAGAACAGTAGACAGAATGGCCCTCATCACAGAAGCCTATTGATGCTACTACCAAGTGAAAAACTTTCCTAATGTCAAAGCCAAGGCTCCTCACTCTCACCCTGCAGCCATACTCTTTAGAACTTCAAATTAACGTGTGTTCCCAGTAGAAGTTTTTGTTGTTGTTGTTGTTTCTTTTTTCTTTTTTTGAGATACTGTCTCTCTCCACAGCTCAGGCTGGAAGTGCAGGGGTGCAATCTCAGCTCACTGCAACCTCCGTCTCCCAGGTTCAAACAATTCTCCTGCCTCAGACCTCCCAAGTAGCTGGGATTACAGGCAAGCACCACCATGCCTGGCTAATTTTTCTATTTTTAGTAGAGACAAGGTTTCACCATGTTGGCCAGGCTGGTCTCAAACTCCTGACCTCAGGTGATCCGCCTGCCTCAGCCTCCCAAAGTGCTGGGATTACAGGTGTGAGCCACCATGGCTTGCTCCCAAGAAGAATTTAAACATGAATTTGATCTTTATAAGAATGCTAATATTATACACTATAATTTTCAAATGGAAATATTCGACATCTCTGAACGACACAGAAGGAGTATTTCTGTGTGAATAGTCCATGAGCAGTCCTTACATCTTAATGTAATAAAGATGTTCACAGTCATTAATGATCATGTCTTATTTAATATTTTCTCATTATATAAACATCACTTATTCAAACGATGGACTGCAAAAAAAAAAAACTCTGCATTTAGTGACCACTATTAAGGCCCTTTTGAGTAAAGAAATCACCTTGAAAATCAGTGGAACTTACTCTTCAAGGTTACATGTGTCAAAGTCACATGACCTGCCTGCTTAGATGGTAACAATTTATTTAAAAGCAGCCTCCTTTTCTCCAGGGAAGCAGGAGAAACACACTTTTGCAGAAAACTTTACTTGTCCCAACATAAGCAATATCAGTCGTAATTTTAATGAACAAATCAAATTAAAATTTTAACATAAATATTCGGAACTAATATCAAGAGGACATTATAATTCAGAAAACAGGTTTTTAATATATGCATGGCATTTAAATTAGAATGTTACTTTTCTACAACATATCCATGTATTTGATATGTTGCAATATTGGATTTAGCACCAATTCTTAATGCTAATTAAGAATTACAAGATTTTATTCTCATTTTTGATGAAGGGAAAAAATAGCTAAATATTCAAATTCATACGTGGTTTTTATCAATAATTTTATCTTAAAGGACTTCTCCCAAATTAAAGCAGCCTTTCACTATATAATATTGCAAAGCTAACTTTAAAAAAATTACTCAGTTAAAATTTAGAATTCCTCAGGCATTCTAAAAATCAAACTACTTTAATCTAAGGGCAGACACACGAAGGCAGCTATATGGGCTGTCTCTCTCAAAAAGGACCCAGAAAACACCATTCCTTCTTACAGCCAATAGGAAGGTTCACTAAGACCTTGGCCAAGTAGCTGTAAAATGAACCCTAGTTCAAGACTGGCTGAATAAAGTTCATTTGTTTATCATTAACTACTGCATACAGTGCAAATAAGGCTGTGGGGCAGACCTTTCTCGGGCTGTAAAGAAGCACAATTACCAGGCAGAGATAAATCTCTTTTTAACAATGATTCAGATAGTTCATAGCTTCACACAACATTTATCAAATTTCTCTCTAATGAACAAAAGGTTAATAGAAATAGTTTTAATAAACTAAAGTTAAAACACAGAAATTATAGGTTATTAAATAATGAAGAGGAAACTATTTTGTAATTATAAACTCACATAGGAGTTAAAGACAAACAAAAACATGAACAAATTGTGGTATTGTACCTTCTGAAGACATGCGTTTAGGCATAGTAGAGACAGGAGCTGGAGAACCATGAGCAGAGGGGTGAGACGGGGGTCTGGATGGCCGCGAGGGGGGCCTGGAGGGCGGCCGTGTAGGGGTGGCTGCCCGAGGTGGAAGAGAGTTGGGACCTGACTGGTAGCGAGAAGGTGGGCGAGAGGAAGGAGATGGGCAAGGCGATGGCCAGGGAACACCTGACAGAACAAATGATATGAAGGAAAGTATAAAAACTAAAGAAAAAAATGAGGGAAAAAAGTAAACAGAAAAAAAAGTAAAATGACAAAAATGATTTCTTGTACATTTTAACCCTTTGAGGACAGTCATTTGATTTGTGATAAGTTTTAGCATAACTTAACTGACATAAATTCACATTTTACTTTAACCTCCTTAAGATTAAGTCTGTTTAAATGAATACACGTTCCCAAAGGGTTAATTAGGATCTACACACACTACTGAAGAAGACAGTTAAGACTTTGCCTATTAATCCTGCTTCTATAACTGTTTCTCAAGTAATCAGTTGTTTAAAGGAATATAACATACACTAGATAATTTCACATAATAAATCATAATAATTCCTACTCAGGAATAAGATTATTTACTGTATTAGTTTTAACTTTGAAACATAATGAAAATAAGCAGTAGCTATTATATCCAATTAGAAATGCTGGTTCCTTATAGTCATCTGATTTTCATCAGGTTTAAACCTAAAATTAAGTTTGAAATCTCATTAAGCAAGTCCCATTTAAGCAGAAATAAAACATTACTCTTTTCTAGAGTCACAGGAGTATCAAATGCTAATATTCATTGCTCTTTCAAAAAAGTCTTGATCTCATTAAACTAGAAAAAGGGAGACCTTCTAAATAATTTATACAGTTGAACACTTATCTAAGCGACTGCTTAGTAAATACTGCAATTACAAGGCAGTCATCACCAAATAAATCTATACTGATGGATATGCCCAGGTAAAGATACAGCTAGTATTTAACATTACATATCACTTACCTTAATCTTATCAAACAGTCCAGGTCTCCTCTCCATAGGGTTCCACACACTTGAGTATCATACATTGTCCAGCCCCTTCAGGTTTTTTAACTTTAAAATTCTGTTTATGAACAACTAAAATCTTTCCTCAGTGAGCAAAGAAATTTCACCCCCAATATTAAGTACAGAAAATACTCAAGCGTGTCCATTTGGAGAGGAATTCTGGAGAAAAGACTCAAGGAAAACAAATGAAATTGGAAACTTAGTGTTCTCTATTTTTATCTTTCTAACTTTCCAAATTTAAATATCTAAAATTGAACATCCACTCTTTTCTCAAAGTTAGTAACATATTATTGCTATTGCCATTTCCATACCACCTACAGAACTGTTGTTCAGTATCCCTGATTTATGGAAAAGGTCCACAACCTACAAGATATATTCAATCTAGATTTACAGGTAAAGTAAAAAATGTCTTCCTAATAAAAAATTCAGGTTTCAGGCCGGGCGCGGTGGCTCAAGCCTGTAATCCCAGTACTTTGGGAGGCCGAGGCGGGTGGATCACGAGGTCAAGAGATCGAGACCATCCTGGTCAACATGGTGAAACCCCGTCTCTACTAAAAATACAAAAAATTAGCTGGGCGTGGTGGTGCGTGCCTATAATCCCAGCTACTCAGGAGGCTGAGGCAGGAGAATTGCCTGAACCCAGGAGGCGGAGGTTGCGGTGAGCCGAGATCGTGCCATTGTACTCCAGCCTGGGTAACAAGAGCGAAACTCCGTCTCAAAAAAAAAAAAAAAAAATTCAGGTTTCTTTAACTTAAGTTGCTAAACTGTAACATCCACCCTTAGACTGAGTTGTTTTTGTTGTTTTTTAAGTACATTTCTCTAGTCACTTTCTTCACATGACTCTTGATCATATCTTGTAAGTTACCTGAGATCCTTTCTTGAAGCATAATACAAAAACAGTTAATGAAAATGAATCTATATTAACCACAGTGTTGCACATAGTTTAAAATTTTCCATATACATTATGTCTAAATAATTTTATTATCTATGTTTTTAAAATTGAGAACCTATCCAAAGTTTCCAATTTCTTTATATGTCGAGTGTTTTTGGCCAAGTGATTATCTTGGGTTAAATGCAGCACTTTATCTTAGTATATCATGAGTATTTCATCATGCTAAATAATGTATATGCCAATAACGTATATAATGTTTTACTACTTTGCTTGACACAAAAGCCAATTTTAAGTAATGCTGAAGTGAAAACTACTCTGCAAGTCATTAAAGTGCACATTCTTAGCAGTTATGTAAACTGTTTTAAGTATTTAGAAAACTATTTGATCAATGATATTGACAAATCTGGTCAAAATACTTGCCTCCATTAACTACTCTTTGGTCTGAACCAGAATTCGGGTTGAAATCTGAAGTGTGTGAAGTGGCTCTTGATGGCATGGAGCCCGATCCAGGCTGGCCCATACGCGGTGAATTCTGTCTCCCACTTCCCCAGGATATGACATCTCTATTTCTTTGTCCAGGAGGAATATATTTATTTTCCCTGAAAATGAGAGATCCTCTAAATCATTTTATTCTAAAAGGTACCAGGCCAATGAAACATATCTAAAAGTCATCTAGGCAGAAGGGAATGCTTGTTACAAAAAGGTTCTACACTAAACCAAACTGCCTCACTCCCAGATGCCACTGTTCTTCCATCTTACCCTGACTACTAGCCTCTGGCCTGTCCCTTCCCTTAGATTCTGCTCTTAAGCACGAAGTTTAACGGATGTGTGCTCACTCTCATCTCACTTGACCTCTCCATGGCTGATACTATCAATCTTGGTCTATCTTCAACATTTTTTTGTCCTTCACTTTCTCAACTTTATTTTCTCTGAGATCTCCTCTCTCACTGGATGTTCTTTGGTTTTTCATGGCTCCAATATCAGCAATGCTGATGAAACCCCAAACTGAACTGCCAGTCTCACATTGTCAACATCTATCACTGGACGTGTCAATTTAAATCACCAGACTCTAAGCTGACTGCCTTAAAGACAGGATGCATCTCTTACTTTAACAAATAGGTAGCAGGTAATTCCCAACAAAAGTTTACGAATAAATGAAAGACCCACAAGTCCCTCAAATGCAATTAACTGCCCAAATAGTCATTGTTTTCCCCCTCAAACTTGCTCCATGTTTCCCATCTCTCTTACCAGTACATCCACTAAGTCACTTAGTTATCAAATAAGCCTCAGGCTCATCTCTGATCTAGGTGGTTACCAAGTTCTCAGAGCTGAACTATTTGAATCCACTGTTCTGTGTCTCAGCCAGTCCTCGATGCCCAAGGGTTTATTCATTCCATCTCCTTCCAACCAGATGCTCTTTTAGCATGACATACCACGTTCTTCAATGACCTCAGTTCCTACTATCAACTGCCATCGCTGCACCTGACACAGACCCTGTGTTCCAGACACATGCAGCAACCAGCCCTTTCCTGAGCTGGACAAATTTTCTCACACAGCCATGCTTGTACACAGCTTTTCATCAAGTGAGAAATTCTCCCAACTCCTCTCTGAGTGTCAAAGACCCTATTATCTTATCACAAAATGTCACCTCCTCAGTGAGGCTTTCTCTGACTCTACAGGTTATGTTAGCTCCTCCTCACTCTGGATATTCCTAGTACTTTGAACATGGCTTCAATCAAGCAAATCATATCGTACTGCTGTGACATTACACGTGTCCCCCATCAGATCGCTATTTTAACAAGCTCTTCAAGACCTTGGATTGGTCACCATGATATACCGACACTTCACTACACAGAGCTTACTCTCAAAAGCATATTTTCCAAGATTACCATAACCTTTTCTCTAACAGAATCTTAAACCAATTCTACTTGCATTCTCTACCTAAGCTACATTAAAGGAAGAGGAAATATAATAACAATACACCGTCTCACACAGACCTTGAGTTGTGTATCCAAAACACTGCATCATGATTTCCTTTAAATACCTAGTGTTTATGCTGTGCCCCTCACGTTCACTGGAATTTCTCTGAACTGCTGTGTATTTTTCTTCCTCACTTCTATCATCATTTTCCAGGGCCACTCGAGCTTTGTACTGGGCACTTGACTCAATTTCCTCGGCTAACTGGTTTGCCCTTGCTTCCCGTTTTAAAAATTCTTCTGAGTTATCTCTTTCTAAGGGCACCCTGAAACATGAGGAAAAGAAAAGCAAAATTAGTAGTTTAAAGCCACAGTTTATATATCTATCATAATCAACTACTAAGAAAGTTGAGTTTAGAATATAGGTCAAAAAAAAAAAACTGTAAAAGTTACAGTGATCTGTTTATTTATAAATCAAAATTTGAACTTTTTTTGTTACCTATTCTCTAGAGAAACATATTTCAAAAACTGGTTAAACTGTTCACCATAATCTCTGCCCTTGCAAATTTAGCTATTTTTTAGCAACTTAAAAGACAAAACCAAAATTTGTTTAGAGCATAAAAATAGGGAACAGGCAAACTACATTTATTCCGCTTTTTAATGAGAATTTATCACACTTGCTAATAAGAGAAAAGCTCTTTCACGTAATTGTTTAACTTAAAAACATTTATTTAACATCATAAATTAAGTTGATGGAAATCAAAGACAAATGCACTGAAATAAAAACAAACTTTTTAAACTTACGTATATGAAGATAAGCTGCTATCATACGTAGACACTACACCATAATTTTCTTCATTATATCGAAACATATCATTGGGATCCCATCCATTAGACTAGAAGAAAATGAAGCTCATTTTTCAAAATGACAAAGTATTTATCCTCTTTCATTCAGTTATAACCAACATCTATACTAAAAATCTAATAGACTACTTGAGCAAAATTAGCTAATTAGAAAATAGAAAAATATTCCTTTAAAATGTTTAAGGAAAAAACTTTTCTTCTACTTATCAGCCCCTCCAGTTGGTAAATAACTATACAACGCAATTATTTGACCAGTTATTTTTAAAGTTTAGAACATTTTAGTTACTTCATAAAATAGCCTTCAGACCAAGGTTCTCTCTTTAACCCCTAAAAGCCATCTTTCGGTAGAGACAACTGCATTTACCTGTAACCTTCTTGAGATCACTGGTCCTCAGGTCTGTGGAGGACAGGAGGTATGTATTTTACTGCTTTTTTTTTTTTCTCTGTCCCCCACCCCTATTTTACTGTTTTTAAACAATGGATTTCACATGTAACAAGGGGTACTTTTTAACAGCCAAAAATATTTCCAACATGTGGGAGAAAGAAGGGAGAAGACAACGCTTTCCTCCATATTCAAGGATTCCAAGGTGAGACCATGGGACTAGATGGCTGGCAACCTCCCCTTCCTCCTGGGAATGCTCAAATGGGAAGGAAACATGAAATGGTGAACAGGCAATCCCTGGACAAAGTCATGAGAACTGGGCTTTAGAGCTGGTTTTACCATTAGCAGTTGTGAGGCCTCAGAATTGGCAACCCTGGATCTCAATACTCTAACCTATAACCTCAGCATAGGTAACTCCACAATTCTACGAGGGAATTACAGGAAATCACCACTCACAAAAGAGAGGCTGCATTCTTTTTTTGCTGGTGGGGAGCTGGGGGCAAGCAAGTTTATTAAGAAAGTAAAGGAATAAAAGAATGGCTACTCCACAGGCAGAGCAGCTGAGGCTGCAAACTTTAAAGTAAAAGAATGAACAAACTGGGCCACAGGAATATTAATGTCTTATCAGAGAATATTAATGTGTGGATAATCACTTACCAATGAATATTAATGTCTGGATAATGACTTCTCTAATGTTTTTTCAAGGCTTTTTTAAAGCCTTACTGGTAAAAAGTATAAAGTCCAGTAAAGGCTATAATCCATCCCAGAAGAACGGACACATCATCCAAGAAATGCTGATGGCAACCTCAATGCTAAGGTTTGCCTCAAAGTTTACCTATTAACCTTCAGTCCTCTGTGCTACTCCAGGTGAGACTATAATGTAATCCTATCACCAGTGCAACTCCTTGTGCCAAACACATGGGCAGGAAATCACAATTACTTATGGAGGCTTTAAAATTATTTAAGTAATGTATGCCCTACATTAAAAAAAGCACACAATATAGAAAGACATCCAGTAAAAAGCATCATCTTCCAATCCCACTGTGCATAAAAAACTACTATTAAGAAGTTCTCGGCCGGGCGCGGTGGCTCAAGCCTGTAATCCCAGCACTTTGGGAGGCCGAGGCGGGTGGATCACGAGGTCAAGAGATCGAGACCATCCTGGTCAACATGGTGAAACCCCATCTCTACTAAAAATACAAAAAATTAGCTGGGCATGGTGGTGCATGCCTGTAATCCCAGCTACTCAGGAGGTTGAGGCAGGAGAATTGCCTGAACCCAGGAGGCGGAGGTTGCGGTGAGCCGAGATCGCGCCATTGCACTCCAGCCTGGGTAACATGAGTGAAACTCTGTCTCAAAAAAAAAAAGAAGTTCTTGGGTGTAATTTCAGGTATCTTCTATGCAGTAAGAATATGAACTGCTCTTTAAAAAAAAAAAAAAATTATGGCTGGGCACAGTGGTTCATGCCTGTAATCCCAGTACTTTAGGAGGCCAAAGTGGGCCAATCACAAGGTCAGGAATTCCAGACCAGCCTGACCAACATGGTGAAACCCCATCTCTACTAAAAACACAAAAATTAGGCAGCTGTGGTAGCAGGTGCAAATAATTCCAGCTACTCAGGAGGCTGAGGCTGAGGCAGGAGAATCGCTTGAACCAGAGAGGCAGAGGTTGCTGAGATCATACCACTGTACTCGAGCCTGGGAGACAAAGCAAGGCTCAGTCTTAAAAAAAAAACAAATAGAATCCCACTGTTCCGCAATGTGCTTTTTCTTTTATTTACTTATTTTTAATTTTTTTTTTTTGGCATATGAAAATTTATTACTACAGTGTTTTCACCATTAAAATTTATGATCTTGGTCTTTCCTCAGGACTTGCCTTTGTATAGGGCCAAAAGAGAAACACTGGCCACTTTGACAACTTTAAAGCGGACTCCAGGAATATCACCAACAGCATGACCTTTGTGACAAAATCCAGCAACCAGAACTTCATTGTTTTCCTCAATGGAGTTCAAGCAACCATCATTGGGTAAAAAGGCTGTGATTTTCTTGCCATTCTTGATCAGCTAGACTCTGACACACTTCCCAAGGACAGAATTTGGCTTCAACTCCTACTTTTTCCAGCACAATTCCTTTTGCATGAGAAGCACCTCCAGAAGGGTTGGCCTTCAGGGATGTGCCCAAATGGACTTTCTTGTACTGTTTATCATGCCACTTCTGGTCTCGTTGGTGGCTACGAAGCTTCCTAGCAGTATGAAGTCCGTGACATTTGCCCATCCTACTGGCGCCACAGGCCTAAGTGAAAGCGCTTTTTTTAAAAATAAATCTTAGATATCGTTCCATATGGGAACACCATTCTTTTTGGTAGATATGTAGTATTTCAATTGAATGGTGACACCATAAATCTAACTCATGCTATACTGATCGATACTTAGATGCTTCCAATTTTTCACTATTAGAAATAATGTTGTGGCCAGGTGTGGTGGCTCACATCTGTAATCCCAGCACTTCAGGAGGCTGAGACGGGCAGATTACCTGAGGTCAGGAATTTGAGATTAGCCTGGCCAACATATAGAGAAACCTGTCTCTACTAAAAATACAAAAATTAGCTGGGTGTGGTGGTACACACCTGTAGTCCCAGCTACCTGGGAAGCTCAGGCAAGAGAATCACTTGAACCCAGGTGGTGGAGGTTGCAGGGAGCCAAGATATGGCCCTACTGGACTCTAGCCTGGGTGACAGAACGAGACTCCATCTCTTAAAAAAAAAAAAAAAAAGCGCAAAGAAAAATAATGCTACAAAAAAAGAACCCTAGTTGGGCATGATAGCTCATGCCTGTAATCCCAGCACTTTGGGAGGCTGAGGTGGGTGGATTACCTGAGCTCAGGAGTTCCAGATCGCCCTGGGCAATACGGCAAAACCCTGTCTCTGCAGAATTTAAAAGAAAAAAAAAAAATCCTTACATGTAATTATTTGCATGTCTTATAGATGTATGAAGGAAAAAATAAATTACTATAGGTAGAATTGCTGGAACAAAGTGTATGTGCATTTTTAATTTTAACGAGCATTGCCAGATTCTCTCCAGAAAGCCTCTATCAATTTATCCACCTCACTAATAGTGTAAAAGAAGTCTCCGATTCCCCATATTTTTCATACAGGTGATGTAATATACAGACTTGAGAACCATCATATTAGGTTATATATGATTCATTAAAGTTTGAAAATTAATAATGACATGTTGCCTGTGTATGTCCAGTTTTATTACTAGACATAAGGTCAAAGTAGGCATTTTAGGCTTCTTGTCTGAGAAAAAGAAGAGTGTTATTATTAAGCTGTTATACCTTAAACATCAAACCCAGATATGTTACAAATTCTGTTTCTACTCAATGGAAGATTCTTCACTCAACTCAAATTAACCTATGTTAACACTGATTTTTGGCAAAAGACTTTGCTTTTATCTCTATGCTCTCTATCCTAAAGGTAGAGTCTTTAGTAAGCATGTGTTTTTATTTTTATTGTTTAGAGAAGGGGTCTCCTTTGTCGCTCGGGCTGGACTCCCAACTCCTGGGCTCAAGTGATCCTCCTGCCTCAGCCTCTCAAGTAACTGTGACTGCAGACATGTGCCAGCACACTCAGCTAAGCACTTCAAGTACAGATAAGGCATTAAGAGAGAAGCAAAACTAATATGTGACAAGAGGCAGTTTAGAAATAGAAGAATTTTGTGGAGAATAATCCCAATTTAAGACCAAGATATTTATATAATGCTTTAATTCCAATGTAACCTAATTATTTATCTTAATAATGACAACCTTTTCTTCAGACAAGAAGCTTAAAATGTCCTACTTCAACTCTAGGTGAAGTCAACAAACAAGACACCATTTTCCTTAGGTTACCTTATTTGGCAGGGTATTAAAGCAATAACACACTAGCATTGCCTCTGATTTCTAATTTTTTTTTTTTTTTTTTTGATGGCGTTTCACCCTTGTTGCCCAGGCTGGAGTGCAATGGCACGATCTCGGCTCACAGCAACCACCGCCTCCCAGGTTCAAGCTATTCTCCTGCCTCAGCCTCCTGAGTAGCTGGGATTACAGGCATGTGCCACCATACCTGGCTAATTTTGTATTTTTAGTAGAGACAGTGTTTCTCCATGTTGGTCAGGCTGATTTCAAACTCCCATCCTCAGGTGGTCTGCCCGTCTCGGCCTCCCAAAGTGCTGGGATTACAGGAGTGAGCCACTGCGCCTAGCCTCTAATTTTAATTTTTAAGTTGTTTATTATTATTTATTTTAATCACAAAGAAGCAATTCATGAGGATCCACAAGAACAGGCAGTACTCCTTAACCACTAAAAGTAAAATAACAAACAATTTTCTTTATATATTGCGTGGGAGAAAGTCTCTAGTTACACAACAAAACCGCTGCTCTAAATACACTCACTTCAACAACAACAATAAAAACACACTGAAATTACAACCAAGTGATAGGATGTCACATGCACACCACACTGACCACAGAGTCTGGCACTAATTACAAAGATGTTACTTACTACATCATTTTCCAAAGCCTCAAGTTCCTCATTGGCTGTGAGTTCACCTGCATCCCAGGGCTCCAGGTCCTTCTCTTTGTGTTCGCCATTCACTTTAGCACTGATAGCAGAGTCAGTAAAAGCATCTGTAAAGAATGGTTTTGGTTGAAAGTTCATATAATCGGACAATCAGCTACACTCACACACAGGAATGACCAACAAAGACATATGTTAAAAAACAATTATGAAAAGTGAATTTCACATAATTGTTTAACTTAAAATCTAACAGAAACATTTATTCAACATAATTTTTTAGGCTGATGGAAACAAAAGACAAATGCACTAAAATAAAGGTAAACTTGGCCAGGCTCACACCTATAATCCCAGCACTTTGGGAGGCTGAGGCGGACAGATCACAAGCTCAAGAGATAGAGAACATCCCGGAAAATATGGTGAAACCCCATCTCTACTAAAAATACAAAAATTAGCCAGGCATGGTTGCGCATGCCTATAGTCCCAGCTACTCAAGAGGCTGAGGCAGGGGAATCACTTGATCCCAGGAGGCGGGGTTGCAGTGAGCCGAGATCACGCCATTGCCCTCCAGCCTGGCGACAGAGCAAGACTCTATCTCAAAAAATAAAAAATAAAGGTAAACATAAAACTTATGTATGTGAAGATAAACTGCTATCTAAACTGATATGAAGAGCAACATTCAGTAAAAGTATGCTTTCACATTTAATTTAGTAAATAGAATCATAGATGACTATTTGTAAAGGCATTTTCTTCTCATATAATTTTAAGCCACATGAAGCATATTTTAATGTATTGACATAATTCATTAAATTACATTATAGGTAATTACTCAGCCAAGTGACCAAGAAAATTTCTATCAATTCTTCTAAAATCTCTTTTTTTTGTTTTTCTTTTTTGAGACAGAGTCTTGCTTTTTTGCCCAGGCTGGAGTCCAATAGCACCATGTCAGCTCACTGCAACCTCTGCCTTCCGGGTTCAAGCAATTTTCCTGCCTCAGCCTCCTGAGTAGCTGCGATTACAGGTACTCATCACCACACCCAGCTAATATTTGTGTTTTTAGTAGAGATGGGGTTTCACCATGTTGGACAGACTGGTCTCAAACTCCTGACTTCAGGTGATCCACCCACCTCAGCCTCCCAGTGCTGGGATTACAGGCATGAGCCACCATGCCTGGCCTAAAATATCTCTTTTGTAATGGATGCACTAATTAGATATACCTTCAGAGTACCTGCAGCCAAATATATGTGGATTTTGTTTTTAACTTTCCATATTCATGTCTATATGCAGTGTTCAATATTCCAGCAAACTCTGTGAAGCCATTCTAAGTGGTTTATCCCCTCCCAGAATCCACTTCTTCATATATAACCGCTCTGCTACAAAGTTCAGGCCCTACAGTATTACCTGTCCTCAGAAAGCCCTATTAACGTATTCTCACTTTGTGTCCTCTTCTCTTCTACTAATGTTATTGAAGAGTACTGACTTATGAGAGCAAATGTGGCATCCACATATTTAGCTGACCACACTGCTGTCTGGCAAAGGAAATTTTTACTAGTTGGGAGTTAGACTCAGCTAAATAAAGGCCCACTGGGCAACAATGCCATTTGTAGATATAGGCTTGCACTTAAAAGGTTGGATCCATAGAGTAGCACCTACCACTAGCTAAGGAGTAATACTTCTGCTTATATGGCTCCACTGAGGAATATAAGCTGCCAGCCACTGTTTCCTTCCCTTACTGCAAGTTGCCACTAAGAGGAGGAAAGGACGAATCAACTGCTAAACACACAATGCTCCTGTAAAAGAGGTTATTTCAGAGGGATTTTTCTATTTGCCAATGCTTCTGTAACTGTCATTGTCTCCCCAGTGGGCAAAGTGATGCCAAAATAAGACATTTGAGCCAGCAAATTTGAGCATGGAACTTCAAGCCTAGCTAAAATTCTAACGCCTTCTTATCCCAAAGTAGGTGTGGGTGGACATGGCTGTGTGTACATGCACATCAGGGAATAAAAGCATCAGTGCACCTCTGGGCTTAGCTGCCAGCTCCACCAGCAGCACTACTCCCATTTGCTAGCAATTCTAAGAGCCAAGAGTTTGCCAGGGGAGTTCCCCAGAGTAGCAGGACTCAGGTGAAGATGGAATGGAGTATTAACTAGAAATGGCTCAATTTTGGAAAATCTAAGAGATTCTAAGAAACTAATGCTGTCTTACCAACACCTCATCTTTGCTGAAAGCTACTGATGGCACCAGAAAAAATTATGTATTTTCAAGAATGTATAATGTTCCAAGAAAACATCAAATAACCTACACTAGGACCCTGAAATCCCTTTAATTCTCACAAAACTAGACCAAAAAAACTACACTACAGGAAAATTCCAAACCAGTCATATTATCTTCTACAAGAAGCAACAGAACTGTTATTTTACATGTAAGACTCTATTAATGTTTTAATCATACTAGTTTTTGAAAAGCACACATTTAAGTGAATAAAGCATTTATTTAGATAGAAGTTCAGCATTAAAGATAATACTTTTGGTTCAAGAAATTAAAGCTCTAAGCAGCTAGAGTTTTTATAGAATGATATAAATGGATTTTTTTTCTCACTCCAGAGTATGTGTATGTGTCTGTGTGTTTGTGTAAAAATATTTAGAAAAGCTTGACTGAGTCAAGCTGACTTCAAATCAAAAGATCCCAAATGTACACACAAAGTAGCTTAAAATATGTCTTTATGGTACTATTCTAAACAAACTTCTAAAACGATCCCCAAGTAAGAGCCAGTGGAGAAAAGCAAGCAAGCGTCTATAACTTTAGTGACCCAGGCTTTATTCCACTGACCAGAATTTAGGTTGTATTAACAGGAAATTATTAAGAAACCTATTTTTTTTGATGCTACATTTTAATCTTAAATCTTCTGTTTACAATACCAAACTTTAAAAAAATTATTCACAGGTTACTTAGCAGTCTGGTCTTCAAGGCAGAAATGGAGAAGGGGAATATACAGAAGTGTGATTCTATAAAGAATGATATTCCTTGATTTAAAAATTTCCCCAAAAGTAATTCTTTCTAAAGATGAGTAAAGGGCTTAGGGAAAGATGTGCAGAAGTGGAGAGTTAGCCCAAAATGAGGCTATCGCATCCGGATGCTGAGAAAAACCCTGGCTACAAGTAATACATGTTAGGCCAACGCTGCATCATTAGCTGGAAGAAGCAAGATCTGGGTATCCATTCTGCACTATTACCAATGTCCACTATCATAAATTCTGATTTGTTTTACAATGGTTAAAAGTTTGGATTTTTGTTTCTATTTCTTTAGAATAACTTTTTTTTTTTTTTAAGAGACAGGGTCTTACTCTGTCACTCATGCTAGAGTCCAGTGCCACAATCACTGCGGCCCTAAAGTCCTGGGCTTAAGCAATCCTCTCACCTCAGCCTCCCAAGTCACTCAGATTACAGGCATAAGCCACCATGCCCAGCAAGTCTGGATTTTAAAAATACTATTGTTGGTATCAAATAGTGTTGTAACCAGGATTCCTGCTAAGTTCAGAAAAAAAAACCCACTGGCTCTAATCTACAGGCAACTGTGGGAATTTGCATGCAGCTTTTACCAATGCCATAAGTCAAAGTATATTAATTTTCCAGTATTCTCTATGGTGAGAAACAAAAGCATTGTAAGAGCAAGATGCAAGAATGCAAAGTGACTATTAGAAAAGTGTTACCTGTTTCTGAAGGAACTACAGGCATAGAAAGAAAAAAGGTAAAACATAAAAATCATCAGATGAAATGACAAATAATTTGTTTTTCAATTTATAAAAGCCTCTAGACTAGCAGGCAACGTGGGTTACTCCCTGTATCCCACCTCCATGCGAATCCCACAGCAGTCACCTCTCAACACCGTCGGATTCTGGGCAGAAACCTGGTCATTATGTGTTGGTGGTGCCACCTGGTGGTGGTCATAAAGAAATGTCTAAACCAATGCACAAACCTCTTCTGGGCCAGGAAACAGGATATGTAATCTTTCCTCTTTTACCTCTGAGAATTCATTCAAACTTGTCTGAGAGTTTTTTAAAGGCCCAGAATGGCCCAATAACTAAAATGCTAGTGTTAAACATTAGAAATATAAACTTAAATGTATGAAAACTATAAAATGACATAAAAATGGATGAAATAATCATTACCATCAGATTTAACACCAGAAACCCTCAAATGCGCTTCCAGAAAAGTTATCAAAATCCTCAGCTATCCATTTCATCTCAATTAAATCAGGATTTTTTCAAACACTGAAATTCCAAATAAATCTAAAAAATCATATTGTTTTGATCAATTACTATTCCTGTGGCATTTTCAGCTTTTTACGACAGTTTCTCATTATGTGTCATATTATATGTGGACCAATCTATATACTATGAAGTGTCAGTATATAGATTGGTATCAGTGGGTGGCAATCTGGCAACTATGGAAGTATTCAGTCATTTTTAGCACTTACTGAGTACCTACAGTGCACTCATAAGTCTGGATGAGGCAGGGATTCACATTTGACTAGGATACCATCCCTAGCTTTTGCTGTAGGAGCTCCTGGGTGTGACAGACTAGTTACAGAAACGAAGCAAATCTTTTAGAATCTAATGCAATGAGTGCTACAATACAATTAAAAACAAAGTTCTTTTTTTTTTTTTTTTTTTTTGAGACGGAGTTTTGCTGTTGTTGCCCAGGCTGGAGTGCAATGGCACGATCTCGGCTCACCGCAACCTCCGCCTCCTGGGTTCAAGCAATTCTCCGGCCTCAGCCTCCCGAGTAGCTGGGACTACAGGCATGCACCATCATGCCCAGCTAATTTTTGTATTTTTAGTAGAGACGGGGTTTCACCTTGTTGACCAGGATGGTCTCGATCTCTTGACCTCGTGATCCACCCGCCTCGGCCTCCCAAAGTGCTGGGATTACAGGCTTGAGCCACCACGCCCGGCAAAAAAACAAAGTTCTAAGGAACAAAAGACACTGGCTTTCTAAAGTGACAACGGCAGTCTATCAGCGGCAGCTGATCTAGGTCTTCAAGAACACAAGAAGAAAATAAGGAGGGGGAAGTAAAATGGTTCCAACAGACTGGAGTGGCATTAAAAATGTGTATCAACATTTTCTGAATTGTACACAAGACCACAGGCTTCCCCAGCAAAGTGGGATGGGGTTAGAGGGGAGATTATCTTTTCATTGCCTACTTATCCATTCCAACTGAATTGTACACTACAAGTACATATTACGCCATGTCTTAAAGACTATAATACTGAAGAAGCCAGGCGCGGTGGCTCAAGCCTGTAATCCCAGCACTTTGGGAGGCCGAGGTGGGCGGATCACAAGGTCAAGAGATCGAGACCAACCTGGCCAACATGGTGAAACCCCATCTCTACTAAAAAATACAAAAATTAGCTGGGTGTGGTGGCGAGTGCTTGTAGTCTCGGCTACTCAGGAGGCTGAGACAGTAGAATTGCTTGAACCCGGGAGGCGGACGTTGCAGTGAGCCAAGATCACGTCACTGCACTCCAGCCTGGCACCTGGTGGCAGAGCAAGACTCTGTCTCAAAAAAAAAAAAAAAAAAAAGACTGTAACATTGAAGAATAACATAAATAAACAAGTTGGGGATAAGAAACACAGTAAGGGTATAGAATGTATGGATAGGAACAACAAAACCAAGGGCTCAAGTGGAGTCACACTCCTCAGGTTGGAGTGGGTTAGGAGTATAATGACAAAAGGGACTGTGGAAGATGGGGCACAGGAAGCCTCTAGATTAGGTTCTTAGTCTTTTTCTTAATCCATGGGCCCCTTCAACATTTTAGGGAACACTATGGAATCATATTCAGAATGTATTTAAATTCATAAAATACATAGGAAATCAAAAGAGAAAAATTACACTGAAATGCAATTATCAAAAACTAAAAAAATCTGTTGGCATAGTAATATATGCTTTTTTTTTTTTTTTTTTTTTTTTTTTTTTTGAGACGGAGTTTCACTTGTTACCCAGGCTGGAGTGCAATGGCGCGATCTCGGCTCACTGCAACCTCTGCCTCCTGGGTTCAGGCAATTCTCCTGCCTCAGCCTCCTGAGTAGCTGGGATTACAGGCACGCGCCACCATGCCCAGCTAATGTTTTGTATTTTTTTTTTTTTTTTTAAGTAGAGACGGGGTTTCACCATGTTGACCAGGATGGTCTCGATCTCTTGACCTCGTGATCCACCTGCCTCGGCCTCCCAAAGTGCTGGGATTACAGGCTTGAGCCACCGCGCCCGGCCGCATATATGCTTTTTAATTAAAGCATTAAATATTAAGATCTAATAACAGGTGTTTAATAACTACTATAAATTTAAACAAGTCATGAGCATAAATAATAATCTGAAGCAGGGTACAGTAGCACATACCTATAATTCCAGCTACTTAGAAGGCTGAGGTGGGAGGACTGCCTGAGCCCAGGAATTCAAGGCCAGAGTGGATAACATAGCAAGATTCTGTTCCTGAAAATAGTAACTTGAGGCCTGGAGTGGTGGCTCACGCCTGTAATTCCAGCACTTTGGAGGCCAAAGAGTGTGGATCACTTGAGGTCAGGAGTTGGTGAACAGCCAGGCCAACATGGTGAAACCCTGTCTCACTACTAAAAATACAAAAATTAGCTGGGCGTGGCAGCACATGTCTGTAATCCCAACTACTCAGGAGACTGAGGCAGGAGAATTGCTTGAACCTGGGAGGTGGAGGTTGCAATAAGCCAAGACTGTACCACTACACTCCTGCCTGGGCAACAAAGCAAGATCCTGTCTCAAAACTAACACTAGTCACTTGTGGCCTATATTTCTAAGGGAAAAAAAAAAGCTAAATTCTCAAAAGTTAGTGTAAACAAAGATGTAAACTTCTCTTTATACAAGGTCATCAATGCCCTGAATTCTCTACACAAATTCTTTGAGAATCCAAGATCCAGATTAAGAACCTGCTTCTTTGTACTGACAAGCAGGAAGAAAGAGCCTCTGCCATGAATAAAGCAAAATTGGTGAGGGACTGGAAGGAGTGGTCATTAAGGTTTTAGAAATGTATATATATTTTGAGATGGAGACTCACTTTGTCACTCAGGCTAGAGTGCAGTGGCGCAATCCCCACCTCCCGGGTTCAAGTGATTCTGCTGTCTCAGCCACCTGAGTAGCAGAGATTACAGGTACACACCACCAAGCCCAGCTAATATTTGCATTTTTAGTAAAGATGGAGTTTTACCATGCTGGTCAAGCTGATCTCGAATTCCTAACCTTATGATCCACCCGCCTCGGCCTCTGAAAGTGCTGGGATTACAGGCATGAGCCACTACGCCCGGCCCAATAGGTTTAAGGAAAGACAAAACAATGGTCTGCTGAGTTCTCTTGAGGGTCCAGGAAGAGTTAGAAACCCTACATTCCTAACCAGCCCCCCAGTGGGTCTTATTCCTGTCACACTCAGCAGACTGGACAGGAGTAGACAGAGTTTAAGAGCTAGAGAAGCAGAGAGTGCTGTGAGGGACAAGAAGAGAATAAAAGAGTAAAGGTTAAGATAGCTGTGTAACAGTAGATCTTAGAAAGCATTCTGGAAGAGAAGCAGTTCCAAGTGATGACAGTCATGAAAACAGGCTGCTATAATGCAGTGGAGGTGAAAGGGACTGATGGAACAGAACTTAGGAGGCTATGTTTCCAAAATAACAGTGTTCTCCCAATGATCCACTTGAAAATAAATTATTCCAACATGTACTACAGTTGTCCTTCAGTATCTATGGGGAATTGGTTCTAATACCCACTGAGGAAACCAAAATCCATGGATGCACTCCAACCTCAGCGATAGGGTAAGACCCCCATAAAAAATTTCTTAAAAATTTAAAAAACTTTTCAAAAATCAATCAAAGAAATAAACATATGTGAACATCTATTATCTGTAAGTCACTATATATATACTAGATACCATGGTCAGGAGGGTGCATTTCCTCAATTCTATAAATTTGTTTTCTAAACTCCAGAGAAGTTTAGTGCATTAGGAGAAGGAAAATATGTTGACAAAAAAAGATACTACACACTGCTTTGTAAAGATGCGTGTTTGGTACATGACAGACATCACTGGTTCCCCAACTGTACTTCATGAAACCCTATGATGTCTTCAGGACATCCCAGAAGGCAAGGGAAAGCTAGGTCGGGTGCTAGGACATCACTAGCTCTTCTCTCAACCAAAGGCTTGTTTTAACTAAGAGTCAGCATGGAACTTCAGCAGAGGGTAAAAAACTGACCTATTCTGTGCTAAAAAATAAAATGTTAAAGTCTGGACGTGGTGGCCCACCTGTAATCCCAGCACACAAGGAGGCTGATATGGGAGGATCACTTGAGCCCAAGAGTTTGAGACCAGCCTGTGCAACATAGTGAGACATGTCTCTACAAAAAATAAACTTAAAAAAAAAAATTAGCCAGGTATGGTGGTACATGTTGTCCTAGCTACTTGGAAGGCTGAAGTGGGAGAATAGCTTGAGCCCAGGAAGCAGTAAGCCATGATGGCACTACTGCACTATAGTCTGGGTGACAGAGAGAGACCCTTTCTCAACAAATAGATAAATATATACAAACATAAAAATATAAGTTAATTAAAAATGTAAAGTGTAACAGCCATTGTTATAAGCAATAAAAACAAACCACAATGAGCAGGGAAAGTCAGAGAAGACTCTAAAAAGGACAGATGTGGGCTTGGTTTTGTAAAAGCATCTAAAATTCTAGTTAGTAGATTCTTTAAATTGGGAGTAAATCCAGGAGTAAAAGAAGGTGGCACAGGCACTCCAGCCTGGGCAAGAGTTGAGCAAGACTCCATCTCAAAACAAAAAAGAAGACACAAAGTTGGTGATGTCTTAACACACAGAATATGCCAGCTTAGTAGGTCAATAAGCGAATTAACATTGAGAAATAACGAGAGATAAGGGTGAAAAAGAGAAGTTCCACCGGGAAGGGCTCTATATACCAAGGTATAGCATCTCAACTTTATTCTATAAGCAACAGTGGCCACTGAAGATTCTGAGCAAGGGATGAGATGATCTAATTAAAAAAAAGTCTAAGAATTTCTTTATGTCAATGCTCAAGATTGACTAGAAATGAGAAGACTGGAGAAAAAGTTATTTAGGAGATTGTTAACAATGTTTGCCTTGATCAAAGAAAACAAGGACTAACGTTATTTTCTATTTTCACTGTTAAATCTTTTGTTATACACTTTTTGAACTTTTTACCATGTGTGCATATATAAAGTTTCAAACAGAAAAAAAAAAAAAATCTATGCCGGGCGCAGTGGCTCACGCCTGTAATCCCAGCACTTTGGGAGGCTGAGGCAGAAAGATCACGAGGTCAGGAGTTCGAGACCAGCCTGGCCAATATAGTGAAACCCCATCTCTCCTAAAAATACAAAAAATTAGCTGGGCGTGGTGGCACACCCCTGTAATCCCAGCTACTAGGGAGGATGAGGCAGGAGAATCACTTGAACCAGGGAGGCAGAGGTTGCAGTGAGCTGAGATCACACCACTGCACTCCAGCCTGGGTGACGGAGCGAGACTTCATCTCAAAACAGAAAAAAAAAAAATCTACAATGAGATACTACTTCATACTCTCCCACTGGGACGGCTATGATCAAAGAGACAGACAACAACAAATGCTGGTAAGGATGTAAAAAACCTCACACACTGCTAGTAGGATTATAAAATGATACAGCTACATTGGAAACAGCTAGGTAGGACTGTAAAATGATACAATCACCATGCCCCTGAGACGGCCCTGTGCAACACAGTGAGACCCCCACCTCTATTTTCTTTTCTTTTCTTTTTTTTTTTTTTTTTTTTTTTTTTTTTTTTTATTTTTTTTATGAGAGAAAAAAAAGAATGAAAGAGAGAAAGAAGGAGGAAGAGAAAGAGGTAGAGAGAACGGGAGTCTTGCTTTATTGCCCAGGCTAGAATGTAGTCTAAAAATGGGTATTGAAAACCTCTTTTATGTCAATAATTGTGCTTAACAATGGAGACAAGAAGGAATAAGGGAGGAAAATAACAAACAAGCAGCCAACCAATATTTCATTTAAACCTGTGAAATGCTATGTAATTACTGAGGAGTGATTTACTTCCAATTATGTAGTCACTTTTAGAGTAGGTGTGATGTGGTACTGATAAGAATGTATGTTTTGTGGATTTGGGGTGAAGAGTTCTATAAATGTTTATTAAGTTTACTTGTTCTAGATCTGAGTTCAAGTCCTGGATGTCCTTGTTAATTTTCTGTCTCGTTGATCTGTCTAATATTAACAATGCAATGTTAAAGTCTCCTACTATTATTGTGTGGGAGTCTAAGTCTCTTTATAAGTCATTAAGAACTTGCCTTATATATCTGGGTACTCCTGTATTAGGTGTGTATTTATTTAGGATTGTTAGCTCTTCTTGTTGCATTGATCCTTTTACCATTATGTAATGTCTTTGCCTCTTTTGATCTTTGTTGCTTCAAAGTCTATTTTATCAGAGGCGAGAACTGCAACTCCTGCAATTTATTTATTTATTTATTTATTACTCTCCTTTTGGTTGGTAAATCTTCTTCCATCCCTTTGAGTCTTTATGTATCCTTGAATGTGAGATGGGTCTGGATGCAGCACACCGATGTGTTTTGGCTTTTTATCCAATTTGCCTGTCTGTGTCTTTTCATTGGGGCATTTAGTCGATTTAAATTTAGGATTAATAATATATGTGAGTTTAATATTGCCATTTGATGCTAGCTGGCTGTTTTGTCCATTAGTTGATGTAGATTCTTCATTATGTTGATGCTCTTTACCTTTTGGTATACTTTTGGAATGGCTGATACTGGTTGTTCCTTTCTATGTGTAGTATGTCTTTCAGAAGCTCTCGTAAAGCAGGCCTGGTGGTGATGAAATCTCTGAGTACTTGCTTTTCACAAAAGATTTTATTTTTCCTTCAGTTACGAAGCTTAGTTTGGCTGGATATGAAATTCTGGGTTGAAATTTCTTTTCTTTAAAGATGTTGAATATTGGTCACCACTCTCTTCTGGCTTGTAGGGTTTCTGCTGAGAGATCTGCTGTGAGTCTGATAGGCTTCCCTTTGTGGGTAACCTGACCTTTCTCTCTGGCTGCCCTTAGCATTTTCTCCTTCATTTCAGCCCTGGTGAATGTAATGATTATGTGCCTTGGGGTTGCTCTTCTTGAGGAATATCTCTGTGGTATTCTCTGTATTACCTGGAGTTGAATATCGTCCTGCCTTGCTAGATTGGGAAAATTTTCCTGAATAATATCCTGAAGAATATTTTCCAGCTTGGATTGATTCTCTTCGTCACATTCAGGTACACCTATCAAACGTAGATTAGGTCTTTTCACATAGTCCCATATTTCTTAGAGACTTTGCTCATTCCTTTTTACCCATTTTTCTCTGATCTTGTCTTCTCGTTTTATTTCATTGAGTTGGTCTTCAACCTCTGATATCCTTTCTTCTGCTTGATCAATTCAACTGCTAAAACTTGTGCATACTTTGTGAAGTTCTCGTATTGTTTTTTTCAGCTCCATTAATTCACTTATATTCCTCGCTAAATTGTCTATTCTCATTAACATTTCGTCAAACCTTTTTTCAAGGTTCTTAGTTTCTTTACGTTGGATTGGAACATGTTCTTTTAGCTCACAGAAGTTTCTTATTACCCACCTTCTGAAGCCTGATTCTGACAATTCATCACACTCATTCTCCATCAGGCCTTGTTCCCTTGCTGATGAGGAGCTGCGATCCCCTGAAGGAGGAGAGGCATTCTGATTTCAGATGTTTTCAGCCTTTTTGCACTGGTTTCTTCCCATCTTTGTGGATTTATCCACCTGTCGTCTTTGTATTTGCTGACTTTCAGATTGGGTCTCTGAGTGGACCTCCAGCTTGTTGGTGGTGATGTTATTTCTATTTCTTTGTTTTCCTTCAGTGGACGCCCCTCCCCCACTGAAGGTCTGGGAAGAGCTGGACCTTCCCGGGTTCAGCTGTGCTTGCTGTGAAACTCTCAAACATTGGTGTTTCCAATTGCTGTTTTTTTGTAGGGGTGGGACCAGCCAAGCCCAATCACCTGGCTTCCCACCTTGGAGCCCCCTTTTTTTCTTTTCCTAATTGAACGGTCAATTCTCTCCCAGGTGCCCCAGTCGCCCGCTGAAAAGGCACCGGGATCTATGCAATTTCTCATGCGCAGGCTGAAACAGCAGCACTGAGATTCATGGCACTTTTCTGCCGGAGAATCTCCCGGTCTGGTTCCCAGCTTCAGTCCCTCTTTCACTCAGCTGAATGGACGACTGTGCCTTCCCAGAGCTCCAAACACCAACCCAAAGGGCACCCAGTCCCGCATCCTCCATACTGAGAACCGCCGGGCCAGGACACCGGCAAAACAGCCTCGCTGGCCAAAAGAATCGCACTGGCGACCCGCGGGGCTCCTCCACTGGAAACCGTAGGCAACAAAAATTCGTCTGGAAGTCTGGCATCCACTCACTCCCTGCACCTTCACTGGGAGCTGCAACCCTGAGCTGCTGCTAGTTGGCCATCTTGGCTCTCTCTCCCCACCTCTATTTTCAAAAAATAATAAAAACAGCCCAACAGTTCCTTAGAAGGTTCAACATATAGTTGGCATATGAGCCAGCAATTCCCTTGCAGGTGTGTATGTATGTGTAAGTGTGCATACACACCCCCCATGAGAATTGATAACCTATGTCCACACAAAAAAAAATTTTTTTTTTTTTTTTTTGAGATGGAGTCTCGCTCTGTCACCCAGGCCGGAGTGCAGTGGCGAGATCTCGGCTCACTGCAGCCTCTGCCTCCCAGGTTCAAGCAATTCTCTGCCTCAGCCTCCCCAATTGCTTGGATTACAGGTATGCACCACCACACCCAGTTAATTTTTGTATTTTTAGTAGAGATAGGGTTTCACCATGTTGAGCAGGCTGGTCTAGAACTCCTGGCCTCAAGTGATTCACCCATCCTGGACTCCCAAAGTGCTGAGATTACAGATGTGAGCCACTACACTCAGCCCACACAAAACCTTTTAAAGTCAATGTTCATAGCAGCATTATTCCTAAGTCAAACGGTGGAAACAATGAAAATGTCCACCAACTGATGAATAAACAAAATGTAGTGTACCTGTGTACCTACTTATACAATGGAATATTATTGGGCAATGAAAAAGAAAGAAGTACTAATACATGCTACATGGAGAAAACACACTAAGTGAAACAAGCCTATCACAATGTATATGGCCACATATGGTGGCTCACGCCTGCAATCCCAGCACTTTGGGAGGCGGAGACAAGCAGTCACTTGAGGTCAGGAGTTCGAAACCTGCCTAGCCAACATAATACGACCCTGTCTTTAGTAAAAATACAAAATTAGCCAGGTGTGGTGGAAGGCATCTGCAGTCCCAGCTACTCAAGAAGCTGAGGCAAGAGAACTGCTTAAACCTGGGATGCAGAGGTTGTGGTGAGCTGTGATTATGCCACTGTACTACAGCCTGGGCGAGAGAGTGAGACTCAGTCTCAAAAAAAAAAAAAAGAAAGAAAAAAGAGGCTATATATTATGTGATTCCATTAATATGCAATGTCCAGAATGGGCAAGCCTATGAAAATGCGATCAATAGCTGGGGAAAATTGAAGCAAATGGAGAGGAACTGCTAAGAAGTTCACAGTTTCTTTTCAGAGTGATGAAAACGTAACTTGATTGTAGTGATGGTTGCGAGATGCGGAGAATATATTAATAAAACAGGTTGGGAGCAGTGGTTCACACCTGTAATCCCAGCACTTTGGGAGACTGGGGCAGGAAGATCATTTGAGGTCCAGAGTCTGAGACTGGCCTGGTCAGCATGAGACCTCATCATTACAAAAAATAATAACAAAAATTAGCCAGGAGTGGTGATGCATGGCTATAGTCCCAGCTACTCAGGAGGCTGAAGTGAGATCGCCTGAACCCAGGAGTTTGAGGTTATGGTGAGCTACGATGGCACCACTGCAGTCCATCCTGGGCAACAAAATGAGACCATCTCAAAGAAGAAAAAAAAAACTAATTTTCTCCCTATCTCAAATCAATGATTAAATTTTCTGGCACTACGATAAAGTGAGATTAGAAAAAAATTCCTAAGAGAAAAATATATACTACTTAAGTAATAAAAAGCAGTATTTCTTATTTTCCTTACTAATAAATTCTGTTTGTGAGAGGTACAAATAGGGTTCTTCAGTTAAAATTCAAGGGAAAACATTTATAAAACACATCATCTTAGTTTGACTAAGCCCACTAAATAAAAGGCACTGCAATTAGTAATTTAGCTTTTTTTTTTTTTTTTAATTGAGACAGGGTCTCATTCTGTCACCTAGGCTGGAGTGCAGTGGCATGATCTTGGCTCACTGCAGCCTCAATCTCCCTGGGCTCAGGTGATCCTCTCACCTCAGCTGCCCAAGTAGCTGGGAATACAGGCGCACACCATGTCTGGCTACTTTTTGTATCTTTTTAGAAATGGCGTTTCACCATATTTCCCAGGCTGGTCTCGAACTACTGGGCTCAAGCGAACCATCTGCCTTGGCCTCCCAAAGTGCTGAGATTACAGGCATTGAGCCACTGCACCCAGCTGGTAATTTAATGTTTTTAAAGCAATTTTCTTAAACTCTAAATTAGCCAACTTAAAATTTGAGCTGAAATTGTTTAGAAATGGTATCACTTAAAATGGTGCTATATTGTACTTCATCATCAACTAAAAAATAATGATAAAAAGTTCAAACTCACTAATCAAGTTCCTTTGAAAGCTGAGTGAAGATCAATAGTCCATGCTTTACAGAATCAAATACACATCAAATTCTACAGCAAAGCCTGAGTGGTGCAAAATTAACAAGAAAAAATATGGAAATCCACTTCATAAGGTTTGCTGTATTTAAAAAGCAAGGTGATAGATTCCACGTACGTCATACTAGATTGTTGATTCTCGCACTATCTCCTAAAAAGATCAAAAGAAATTTTTTAAAAGATTCCAATATAAAGATTCTATTTATGGGTGAACATTCTGTTTTCATTTTCTTTATCAGGCTTCTGAATCAGGACCTATTTTAATTGAGAAGGGGGGGAAGGGCTACCTGAAAGAAATTTGTGCATCTCAAAATATGAAATTAGCCCAGGCCAGGCATGATAGCTCAAACCTGTAATCCAGCACTTTGGGAGGCTGAGGCAAGAGGATCACTTGGGCTCAGGAGTTCGAAACCAGCCTGGGCAATATAGTGGGACCTCGTCCCTATTTAAAGAAAAAAAAAATTAAAAAGAGAGAGAGAGAAATGAAGAAAAATTAGTCCAATCATTGTTTGAACACTTCTTTATACAAGGTACTATTTTCAGCTCAAAAATTAAAGAGAAAGAAAGGAAAAAGGAAAGAAAGTGATTCTGTAGAAAAGCTAAGACAAAAAAAGTAAATTCAGAAATGTTCAAGAATCAAAAAACAGAATTTAGGAACTGAAATGCCAATACTATTAGCCAAGAATAGTAGTCTTTTTATAGCAACTTACTCTCAAACCCAAGTGTGCAAAAGTGTTCAGAATTAGGTTAAGGAAAAGTCAGTAAAATGAAATGAATTCCAATTCTTACAGCTGCACAAATACCTTTTCTATTTCCCTGGCAAATATGTAAAACATTTTAAAGATCCAAATTTTTCTTTTCTAGTACAAAACAGAACAACTGTTCAAGTACACATGCCCACTTAATATTCTTTCCCAGGAGTATGAAATAGAACAAAGTAGAAATTAAACTGAGATAATTTATCCACACTCCTTCTCTTGCTTTACTAGTTTTAATATATCTGCTACGCATAAAACTCCATTGAGACTGTGCAAGGCAAGAGAAAAAATAATACTAAAACCAGATAGTAAGTATAATAGCATTATACAACCCTGCCAGTAAATAGTCTTACTGAAAATGTCCTGGAAACATATGAATTACTTACCTAATAAAGAGTTCAAGAATGCTACCTGTTTTACTTAAACCATCCCACTAGCAGAGTCTTAAGTGTTCTACAATTGCCTCATTATCACTAAGTAAAAGTATTACTCTTTCTCACATTTACCATTCAGCATAAGTTGACAGACAAAAAATCATATTCCACTGCTTTGAAACTGAATTTCTTAAAAATAAAATAAACTGCACTTCTTAAATCATTACAAGTGAGAAGGGTCACTTTTTCTTATGTTCACTGGCCATTTTAAAAACATTTTTTCTAATTTTCCCAGTTTGTGGCATGTCTTTTTAAATGTATGGTACTTTTGGACACATCTAAGTCTTTTTTGCCTTTTTTTTTTTTTTTTTTTTTTTTTGAGATAGAGTCTTCCTCTGTCACCCAAGCTGGAGTGCAGTGGCATGATCTTTGGCTCAGTGCAACCTTCACTTCTCAGGTTCAAGCAATTCTCCTACCTTAGCCTCCTGAGTAGCTGGGATTACAGGCGTGCACCACCATGCACAACTAATATTTTTGCTTATTTATTATGTATTTATTGAGGCAGAGTTTCACTCTGTCACCAGGCTGGAGTGCAGTGGTGCAATCTCGGCTCACTGTAACCTCCGCCTACGGAGTTCAAGTGATTCTCCTGCCTCAGCCTCCTGAGTACCTGGGACTACAGGCCTGCGCCACCATACCCAGATAATTTTTGTATTTTTAGTAAAAACAGGGTTTCACCATGTTGGCCAGGATGGTCTCAATCTCTTGACCTTGTGATTTGCCTGCCTCGGCCTCCCAAAGTGCTGATTTTACAGGCGTTAGCCACTGCAGCCAGCCTAATTCTTTAATTTTTTTATAATCCAATATAGTAATCTTTTAATTTACAATTTTTTTGCTCTGGTAGTCATGCATATAAAGTCCTTCTCCACTCAAAATTAAGCAAATTCACAGATTTGCTCCAGTGTAGTTTGGGTTTTATCAGTTCTCCCATTAATCCATTTAATTTTATTTTGGTTATCAGTGTTAACATTTCCTATTAGAAAGTAGGAATCTAATTTCTCCCAAGTGTCCCAGCATCATTTACCTTTTCTCCAGAATCAAAGTGCTATGTTTATCGTATAATTAACAAAATACCCAAATAAATTCAGTCTGCTTTGGATTCTCCATGCATAGTCACTATGACAGTTATGTTTTAATTCTAATATATTTTAATATTTGGTAGGGTAAGTCCTCCTTTATGACTCTTGTGGAAAATATTTTCAAAAGTCTTCTGTTAATACACATAATCTAATAAACTTTAGAATCATTTTGTCAATTTCTACAAAAGCAGAGGTTACTTTTCTTAATGTTTTGTTTTTTAAATTTTTTTTGAGGTGGAGTCTCACTCTGTCACCCAGGATGGAGTGCAGTGGTGCAATCTCAGCACACTGCAACCTCTGCCTCCCAGGTTCAAGTGATTCTCCTGCCTCAGCCTCCCAAGTAGCTAAGATTACAGGTACCTGTCACCACGCCCAGCTTAATTTTTCTTTCTTTCTTTTTTTTTTTTTTTGAGACGGAGTCTTGCTCTGTTGCCAGGCTGGAGCACAGTGGCGCAGTCTCAGCTCACTGCAACCTCCGCCTCCTGGGTTCAAGTGATTCTTCCACCTCAGCCTCCAAGTAGCTGGGACTACAGGCGCGTGGCAAATGCCGGCTAATTTTTGTATTTTTAGTAGATACGGGGGTTTCACAATGTTGGCCAGGATGGTCTCAATCTCTTGACCTCATGATCCACCCGCCTCGGCCTCCCAAAGTGTTGGGATTACAGGCGTGAGCCACCATGTCTGGTCAATTTTTTTTTTTTTTTTTTTTTTTTTTGAGATGGAGTCTCACTGTGTCGCCCAGGCTGGAGTGCAGTGGCGCGATCTCGGCTCACTGCAACCTCTGCCTCCTGGTTTGAAGACATTCTCCAGCCTCAGCCTCCCAAGTAGCTGGGCCTACAGGCGCATGCCACCATGCCCAGCTAATTTTTTGTATTTTTAGTAGAGACGAGGTTTCACCATGTTAGCCAAGATGATCTCGATCTCCTGACCTCATGATCCACCTGCCTAGGCCTCCCAAAGTGCTGGGATTACAGGTGTGAGCCACCGTGCCCATCCAATTTTTTTATTTTTAGTAGAGACAAGGTTTTACCATGTTGACCAAGCTGGTCTCAAACTCCTGATCTCAGGTGATCCATCCACCTTGGCCTTCCAAAGTACTGGGATTACAGGTGTGAGCCACCACACCTGGCCTTTTTTTTTTTTTTTTTTTTTTTGAGATGGAATCTCACTCTGTTGCCCAGACTGGAGTGCAATGGCATAATATCTCACTGCAACCTCTGCCTACTGGGTTCAAGCAATTCTCCTGCGTCAGCCTCCTGAGTGGCTAGTATTACAGGCACCCGCCACCATGCCTGGCTAATTTTTGTATTTAGTAGAGACATGGTTTCACCATGTTGGCCAGGATGGTCTCGAACTCCTGTCCTCATGTGATCGGCCCACTTCAGCCTCCAAAGTGCTGGGATTACAGGTGCGAGTCACCACGCCTGGCCAATTACGGATATATTATCTTCAGAGATTTGAGGAAAACTGACAATGTTGTAGCATTAAATAATTCCATTCAAAGTATGGCATGTTTCTCCATTTAGCCAAATCTACTTTTATGTCTCCTTCAGTAGCGTCTTCATAAATCTTCAATTTAACCCCATATCCTATGCTTATTTGCTTTTTGAGACAGAGTCTCGCTCTATCACCCAGGCTGGAGTGCAGTGGTGCCTTCTTGGCTCATTGCAACCTGCATCTCCTGGGTTTAAGCGATTCTCCTGTCTCAGCCTCCCAAGTAGCTGGAATTACAGGTGCATACCACCATGTCCAGCTAATTTTTGTATTTTTAGTAGAGACATGTCAGCCAGGCTGGTCTCGAACTCCTGACCTCAGGTGATTTGCCGAACCTGGCCAGTTGGTTTTTGAGATAAGGTCTCGCTTGTCACCTAGGCTGGAATGCCGTGGCATAGCCACAGCTCACTGCAGCCTTGACTTCCTGGCTGTAAATGATCCTCTCACCTTAGCCTACCAAGCAGCTGGGTCCACAGGCGCACACCACCACACCCGGCTAAGTTTTGTATTTTTTGTAGAGATGGGGTTTCGCCAAGTTGCCCAGGCAGGTCTTGAGCTCCTGAGCTCAAGTGATCCTCCCGCCTCAGCCTCCAAAAGTGCTGACATTACAGGCATGAGCCACTACACCTGGCCTATTTCTACACTTTAGATTCTGTTCCCATGTATCTCAAATCAACCTTACTCATAGTACCACACAATATTTTTGTATTGTTTGTCCAAATAAAATTCTGTTTTATGCTAAAAGTTTTTGCTTATTCTTTTTGTTTTATATTTAATAAAGTTACTGTTCTGACTGGCAAATGTGATAGGGCAGATAATTTCTATATATTCTAAAAATATATAAAACATGTAACTTTAATAAATGGAAGATGACCATATCTTAATACACATGTAATACTTTTTTACTGTGTACCACAAACTCCTCTGTTTAGCTTTCCATCACATAGTTCCGTTCCACCTATTTATTTCTTTTAATCTCAATAATCTCTGTACTGCCACCATACTGGCCTCAATAAATGCCACTCTCCATTTACTGCTTGGCCCCAGCATGAACACATATCTGTGCCTTAATAAACCACAGCAATGCTGAGGCTGTAAACTTTCTAATGGTTCAGTTTTCAAGAGAAGAATATTGTACCACTGAGAGTTCTAGCTAGCTCACTAGAATGAGAACTCCCAAAGTCCATGGCCCAAGTCAAGTTCCTTTCCTGCCCAGTGATCTGGACCAACTCAGCTAAAAGACTACCTGCATATCCATTATTTCATCTGTCTACGTACCACAGGGCACCAGAAAGGAGAGGCTATCGATCCTGATAACTTGCCCAGTTTTAGTGCTGCCTACCTGCCACATCGAGAGCCTACTGCACTCCTAGCTACAAGGATGTGCCTACTTAGAAACAGGGCTGTGACGTACCTCCCCTAGTCCTAGTAGAGTACCATCCATGAATAAACTTGGAACACATTTAGACTTCTCAGACCCTTAGGCTTCCTGGATCATATCGTTCTCTGGGATCTGCCTCTTCATCACATGACTGACATAGCATTTCTAATGTCATGCCCTCCAGAAGAGATCCCTGTCTGTTATTTGTACTGTTGCTGATCAGACCAAAAAGACAACCATATAAGAACACAACAGCGCAACACCAGAATAAAACGATCTGTAGAATTTTATATTTCACCATTCTCTAATTACACATTAACACTCCAACTTCTTCTAACTGCTACAATCTACACAATTCGATTTAACACTCTCACTTCTTCCAACTACTAAAATCTAAACAATTCTTTTATTTTTCTTTTTATTTTATTTTGAGATGAAGTCTCGCTCTGTCTCCCAGGCTGGTGTGCAGTGGCAGGATCTCAGTTCACTGCAACCTCCGCCTTCTGGCTTCAAATGATTCTCCTGCCTCAGCCTCCCGTGTAGCTGGGATTACAGACGCATGCCATTACACCCGGCTAATTTTTTTTTTATAAAATCTATATAATTATTCACATCTCTGACTCCATTTTACATTCAGTGTCACGCAGGTCAACATTCCATTTTTCTTGAATTCATTTACATGCTTTGGTATCTCTGACTCTAAAAATGCTTAGAATAGAGTACATGAACTCCCTAAAGAAACTGTCAACACCATGAAATTACATATAGTGAAGGCACAGTGGTTTGCGCCTATAATCCCATCACTTTCGGAGGCCAAGGTAGAGAACTGTTTGAGCTCAGGAAGTGAAGACCAGCCTGGGACACATAGTGAGACTCATTGTCTACAAAATATTTAAAAAATTAGCTGGGCATAGTGGCGCGCACCTGTAGTCCCAGCTACTTGGGTGGCTGAGGTGGGAGAGTTCCTTGAGCCAGGAGGTCGAGGCTACAGTAAGCCATGATCACACCACTGCACTCCAGCCTGGGTGACAGAGCATGACCCTGTTTCTTTAAAAAAAAAAAAAAAAAAATTAATTTTTAAAAGAATTACATTACATGTAAAATCTGCATGTGTGTAAATTTTTCTAGGGTAAGGGTATACAGTTTCACTCGGTTCTCAAAAGGGACCCAAAATAGATTCTTAGATTTCTCTGTACTGTCCATAGCAACAAGCACAGCAAAGAACACATTCCAGAGCTCTCCAAGTATCTGCTGGATGATGACTGTATTTGTAAGACCACTTATAACTTTTTCATTCTTTCCATAAAATAATGCTTCTATAAAAGTGTATTAAGGCATTGAGTTTCATTTATTCAAACACATTTATATTGAGCCTGTACTCTGTGCCAAAGCACTCTACTAGACCATGAGAATAAATAACAAGGACAGTATCCAAGCACAAAGAGCTCAAAGTGTAACAGGGGAGACAAGCCTGTAATTTTAATACAACATGGTATAAGGGCAATGATATACACATAATAGGAGGAAACTAGTGTGTGGTAGCTGAAATGATAGCAGTGTGTGACTGTCATGTGGCAAGAGCAGAAGGCAAAGAAACAGACACTGGGGACACACATCCGAGGGATGTGTGAAGGTAAAGAAGCCCAGGAATGCATCAGGGAAGGCATGATCAATAAACATAAAAAATACAGAAGAGGCCGAGAGCAGTGGCTCACACCTATAATTCCAGCACTTTGGGAGGCTGAGGTGGACGGATCATCTGATGTCAGGAGTACGAGACCAGCCTGGCCAACATGGTAAAATCCCATCTCTACTAAAAATACAAAAATTACCTGAGCATGGTGGCATGCACCTAGAGTCCCAGCTACCTGTAGTCCCGGGTTCGAATGATTCTCCCGCCTCAACCGGAGGCTGCTACTTGGGAGGCTAAGGCAGGAGAATCACTTGAACCCAGAGGCGGAGGTTGTAGTGAGCCAAAAATCATGCCACTGCACTCCAGCCTGGGCAACAGAGCAAGACTCATCTCAAAAAATAAAAACATAAAAGAATAGCAAATCCTGAAAGAGGGTGAAACCCACATTCGAGTGCAGCAATAAAGACAGAAAAAGATTCCAAAAGACCTGGCAGTTAGAGGTTAATGATAGCCTTTGGCAGGATAATGGCTAGAAGAATTCAGGATTAAAAAGAATCCTTTTTAGGTAAGCAGGAAGTGAACAGGTTTTCAGGCTAAAGGGAAGGAGTAAGTACAAAGGGAGATGCTGAAGAGTCCAGAAACAAAGAGTTGGTGTAACAGAGCAAGGAGGAAAAAAAATGGCGGGGTGAGGTGGCTCACACCTGAAATCCCAGCACTCTAGGAGGTCAAGGCAGGTGGATCACTTGAGGTCAGAAGTTTGAGGCCAGCCTGGCCTACACAGTGAAACCACATCTCTACTAAAAATGCAAAAATTAGCCGGGCATGGTGGTGGGCACCTATAGCCCCAGCTACTCAGGAGGCTCAGGGAGGAAAATCCCTTGAACTCGGGAGGCGGAGACTGCAATGAGCCGAGATCGCGGTACTGCCCTCTGGCCTGGGCAACAGAGTGAGACTCCGTCTAAAAGAAAAGAAAAAAGAGAAAGAAAAAGAGAGCAAGGAGGCAGAAGGGAGAGTCAAGGGGATGACTGAAGAAGTTAGCTTAAAAATCCTCTCTACTAAAACCAGAGGAAAAATAATGAGGCCAGGTGTGGTGACTCATGCTTGTAATCCCAGGACTTTGGGAGGCCAAGGTGGGAAGATAGCTTAGGCCCAGCAGTTCGAAACCAGCCTGTGCATAACAGGGGGAAACCCTATCTCTACAAATATATACATATATATATATTTGTAGAGATAAGAATTTTATATATATATATAATATATATAAGCCCTTCTATACATATATCATATATTTTATATTATATATATAACATATTTTATACATGTTATGTATATATAAATTATATTATATATATACATATATGTGTGTGTGTATATATATATATACATACACAAACACACACACACACACACACACACACACACACACATAAATTATGGCTGGGCATGGTGGCTCACGCCTGTAATCCCAACACTTTGGGAGGCTGAGGTGGCTGGATCATGAGGTCAGGAGTTCGAGACCAGCCTGGCCAACATGGTAAAACTCCAACTCTACTAAAAATATAAAAATTAGCCAGGCATGGTGGCAGATGCCTGTAATCCCAGCTACCTGGGAGGCCGAGACAGGAAAATCGCTTGAGCTCAGGAGGCAAAGGTTGCAGTGAGCTGAGATCCTGCCACTACACTCCAGCATGGGCAACAGGAGCAAAACTCCATCTCAAAAAATAAATAAATAAATTAGCCAGGTGTAGTGATTTGCACCTTTAGTCAAAGCTATGTGGGAGGCTGAGGTGAGACGATCACCTGAGCCTGGAAGGTCAAGGCTGCAGTGAGCTGTGATTGCATCAGTGCACTCGGGCCTGGGCAACAGAGCAAGACCATCTCAAAAAAAAGATGGCAAGGAGGAGGAAGATAAATTTGTTGATAAGGGAGGGCGTGGTTAGTTGATGGAGATCTGTACTATTAACCAATCATCTCCTTACATGATTTTTTCACTAAATGTGACAGATATCTGGTAAGCAAAATTCTTCAGACTAAATCCAGTTAGAATGTAACGAGTAAGCAATCTCAGGATATTACACAGTATTAGAATCAAAGCATGCATTCGTTCTTAAGTTTAAGGGACAGAGGATGTTCTGCGTTACTTCACCAAAGCCAGTACAGCATGTATTTTTGATCAGTCCTAAATGCAGCAGAAAATATAATGTAGGCCAAGGGCTGACAAGCTTTTCTGTAAAGAGACAGATAGTCCAATTTTTTGGCTTTGCAAGCTCTACAGTCTGCTAGGATTATTCAACTCTATGCCTACAGCCATGAAAAGAGTCATAGACAACACGCAAATGCATGGGCATAGCTATGCTACAATAAAATTTTGTTTACTGACGAGTGGATTTGCTGACCCCTATTATCTAAGCTGAGAATACTACAAAGATAATGAAGCAGTAGGAAAAAATATGAGAAACAATGGAATAAGGAAGCAGAAGTAAAGCCAAAGAACTAAAATACAGTTGAGTTGCAGTCAAGAGAGAAACATGAATAACAGCGCAACAAGAAGAACAGAAAGAAAATGAAGGAAAAAAATAGAGAAGGAACACTGGAAATAGATGGAAAATCAAGTAAAAAACAAGCAGAGGTAACAGCCCAATTCCAAAGGTATACAGATACAAAGCCAAAAGTGGCTGAAGGCCCTAAGAAGTTCTGGCAAATTGAAGAGAATTTCAGATCCGTCTGCACTGGAATTCAAATAAAAGATAAAAAACTAATTTTCCAACGATAATATGATGGAATCTTCTAATTATGAATGTGTCAAGGGAACCCACAGCTCAGAAGATGTAAAGCTACTTTCAGTTTGTCAATAAATCTAACTGGCACATGTATAACATTCAAGAGTCCAAATGAAACTTATTAATTGTAAGAAGTCACTAAGTCATTTCTAAGCCTCTTGTTCATTTGCATATATGTATGAGTATAACTTTTAAAATTTACTGAAATCAATGATCAAGAACTTAAAAGTCACACTGACCTTACATTAAAAGCTTTCCCCGCAGCCAGGCGCTATGGCTCATCCTATAAATCCCAGCACTTTCGGAGCAGAGGTGGGCAGATCATGAGGTCAGAAGTCTGAGACCAGCCTCACCAATATGGTAAACCCCATCTCTACTAAAAATACAAAAATTAGCCAGGTGTGGTGGTGAGCGCCTGTAATCCCAGGTACTTGGAAGGCTGAGGTAGAAGAATCGCTTGAACGCAGGAGGCAGAGGTTGCAGCAAGCCGAGATCGTACTACTGCACTCCACCCTGGGCGACAGAGCGAGATTCATCTCAAAAAAAAAACCAACCAAACAAACATTAACTTGACTTACGACAACTGGGCTAAACAACAAACCAAACCACATAACTTATGTCACTGCAGTATAATGTTAACATGAGTTAAGAGTGGAAAAGCTAGACTGTGTCCTCACTTTAGCAAGTTTTTCACATTTTTTTTAGATAGAGTCTCGCTCTGCCGCCCAGGCTAGAGTGCAGTGGCTCAGTATCGGCTCACTGCAACCTCCACCCTCCTGGGTTCAAGCGATTCTTCCACCTCAGCCTCCCAAGAAGCTGGGACTACAGGCACTCACCACCACATCCAGCTAATTTTTGTATTTTGAGTAGACATGGGGTTTCACTATGTTGGCCAGGCTGGTCTTGAAATCCAGACCTTGTGATCTGCCCGCGTTGGCCTCCCAAAGTGCTGGGATTACAGGTGTTAGCCGCTGCGCCCGGCCAGCAAATTTCTTAAATATGCCTCTGTTTCTTCACCTATGACGTGGCTAATAGCTGTACCTACTTCGGAAACAAGTTGTGATGATTTTGTGAACAAATGTACATAAATCTGTTAGCACAGATTCTGGCACATAGAATGTGCACTCAAATTTTAGTTAATATTATCAACCTTAAGAATTTAGCAGCACTATCACAGAAGAGAATTATAAGATAAAAGCTCAGAAATGAAATCAATTCATCTCCTTTAGGAAACTACAAAGTCTTATTAGTATACTCCAATCACTGATCAACTTCTATTATAAAAAACACTCAATCCATCTATCCATTCAAGATGTGGAAAAGTATTATCAAATGATAACAGCAGAGACTATTTCAGGCAGTCACCAACTCTGAGACAGAAAAGGGACTCTAAAACAAGAAAAAAGGGCACAAATTCTTTTTTTGAGACAGGGTTTCACTTGTCACCTGGACTGGAGTACAGTGGCACGATCTCACAACCTCCACCTCCCAGTTTCAAGGGTTTCTTCTGCCTCAGCCTCCCAAGTAGCTGGGATTACATACATGTGCCACCACGCCCAAATAATTTTTTAATTTTTTTAAGTAGAGATGAGGTTTCATTATGTTGGCCAGGCAGGTCTCAAACTCCTGACCTCAAATGATCTGCCCACCTTGGACTCCCAAAGTGATGGGATTACAGGCGTGAGCCACTGCACGTAGCCTAGAAACCACAAATTCTCAAGGCCACAGAACAGAGCCACTCCTGGGATCTCATATGAAACCTATGGCTCACATCCCTGACTGCCCAGAGCCTCACCCAGACTAATCGTAATTAAACCAGGATCTCTAGAACTGAGAACATTTTTTAAAACTCCCTGGGTTTCACATAATGTAAATGTGAACCCAACATTCAGAAGCATTGATTCTACTAAGAATACAAAAAACATTAGATGGCATGAGCTTATAGCATGAGCTTATAATCCCAGCTACTCGGGAGGCTGAGGCAGGAGAATTGCTTGAACACAGAAGGCAGAGGTGGCAGAGAGCCGAGATCATGCCACTGCACTCCAGCCTGGGCAATAGAGCAAGACTCCGTCTCAAAAAAAAAAAAAGGAAAAAAGAAAACCATGCCAATTAATAACTCAAAAACGAATTTCTCCGTACTAACAGTATTTCCAAATTAATACTTTTTTTCTTTTATAGAGAGGGCAACTTTTGCCTGGATAGTCTTAACTTAGCTTAGGATACCTGAAGTCCTAAATGCATGACTTAATACTATTTTCAGGATATTATGCACTTCATATAATTGTATAATTCACTAAACCACTATAAGTCTTGAAATAAGACACCTGAAAATACTCCAATATTGGATGTCCTAATCAAGAAAACTAATTTTGTAAATGCCCTCATCCCCTTATGAGTACAGTGAGATTTTCTTGCCTTTTATAATGAACTAAAATTATCTGAGAAATGAAGATATAATAAAAGCAATAAAAATGTAATGACATTAATTTTTAAAAGGAGCAAGGAATGGACTATCACAAACATCTCAAAGTAATATTCACTCTTCCACATTTGAGAAACACCAATTCATCATAAAAACAGAAAGATAACATATAAAGTAAATGGCTGTTAGTTAAATGACCTGGTACCCAATAGAGCAGAGAACATTTTTTGTTGTTGTTGTGGCCAATACTCTTTCCAGAGTGCTATGTATTAAACTAAACTAAAATTTTATCTTTCCAAAGTCAACTTTTGAATTTATAACAGTGGAATATTTCAATAGTATAAGTATAAACAATTTAGTGCTCCTAAGCATAAACAAGATCAACTCCAAAGGTAGCAACTAAAAAAAGACTTGTTTCCTTAGATGGGATGCTGAAGGCCTCTTAAGACAAAGAGTTGTGAATCAAACACAAGGACATTTGAGAACATTCAAAAACAGAAGACTGTGCTTTCAATAGCATTTCAAGACAGTTAAGAATACTCAGTACTGTTAGCCTCTGAAAAAGCAAGTCAACTAACAGATGAGAACCTTGCAAAGAGAAAGACTTCTGGTATATTATTATTTCCAAGTAACAGTGTAGAATAATCAGCCCAACAATAAAAACAGCTTTTGATGAGGTTTAAATAGTAAAAATCAAATTGCACTGAATTACAATTTACACCAGAATTACATATTTCACTACAGAATTCGGCATAAACAAATAAAAATCTTAGGGCTGGGCGCAATGGATCACCTGAGGTCAGTAGTTCAAGACCAGCCTGAACGACATGGAGAAACCCCATCTCTACTAAAAATACAAAATTAGCCAGCCGTGGTGGCACATGCCTGTAATCCCCGCTACTCAGGAGGCTGAGGCAGGAGAATCACTTAAACCCAGGAGGTGAAGGTTGCGGTGAGATCACGCCACTGCACTCCAGCCTAGGCAACAAGAGCGAAACTCCATCCCAAAAAAAAAAAAAAAAAAAAAAAAAAAAGAATTTTAGAACCAAGTTAAGATTGCCCAGAAGTGGGCCTTACAACATGTTACTGAACGCTCAATAATGCCTTGCAAGTGAGTAACAGGAATTCCCACTGTGTTCCTCAATGGACACTTAAAAAGAGACTACATTTTTTTTTGAGACAGAGTCTCACTCCGTCACCAGGCGCCAGGCTAGAGTGTAGTGGTGCAATCTTGGCTCACTGCAACCTCCACCTCCCGGGTTCAAGCAATTCTCCCACCTCAGCCTCCCGAGTAGCTGAGACTACAGGCTCGTGCCACCACACCCAGCTAATTTTTTTGTATTTTTAGTAGAGACGGGGTTTCACCATGTTGGCCAGGATGATCTCAATCTCTTGACCTCGTGATCCGCCCACCTAGGCCTCCCAAAGTGCTGGGATTACAGGCATGAGCCACGGCACCTGGTGAGACTACATTTTTAATATACCTACATAATCGCTTTTAAATTCTCAAAACATCGTCTCATTCTCTGAATGTTTTTTAAATACACGTTCTACTTCTTTACCCTTTTTCATTTTCATTACACAATTGTTTTCTATCAACCATTCTCTACCTTTCTTCCTTAGCTCTATGCCTTGATTTCTTTCCAGATTAGCCACATGCCCATTTATAAACTAAAGCATTATAGGCCAAATGGGACAAGGATTTTCAGCTGAATATAATCAGTAGCATTCTTGACCACACCACTGTAGAAAATGCTTTACAAACTATTTAAGAGATCACTAAAACTCTATTTTTCTCTAAAGTTTTAAATGTTTTCTAACAAAAATGCATTAAAATTCCCATTTTTCTAAAAAACTGTCTTACTTGGGTTATTCTAGAAAGCAGGTCTTTTTTTTTTTTTTTTTTTTAAGACTGAGTCTTGCTCTGTTGCCCAGGCTGGAGTGCAGTGGTGTGATCTTGGCTCACTGCAACCTCTACCTCCTGCATTCAAGTAATTTTGTCTCAGCCTTTCTGGTAGCTGGGACTAGAGGAGCATACCACCACATACAGCTAATTTTTATATTTTTAGTAGAGATGGGGTTTCACCACGTTGGCTAGGCTGGTCTTGAACTCCTGATCTCAGGTGAGATCCACCTGCCTCGGCCTCCCAAAGTGCTGGGATTACAGGCATGAGCCACCAGGCCCGGCCCAGATATTTCTTTAAAAAAAAAAAAAAAAGTAAGTTTGTAGGATCACTGCGGAAATCTATGCTTGAATAAATCTAGTAAACCATATTTAGAAAATCAAAACCCACCTCTTTTTGCATAACTGGAGTCCATATCTTTAAACTGTACCACAACAAAGTCTGAACATTTGAACAAAATACTCTCCATTATTTCTTCACGTTTTGGCCCCGAACTGGATTCTGTACTTTTCTCATGTGCAGCATCAAGTACCAAATCACACTAAAATGAAAAACACAAGTAAGTATTCAAAACATTTACAAAATAAAATTTGTTAGAAATTATTTAGCTCATCAAGATACCAGTTCTTATATGCCTTTGACAAAAATAATCTCAAGAGAACCTGATAATCATACCTTTTTTCCCTGACATATGATCTATTTTCCATTCCATCATTTAAAAATCCTCACATCTAAATGTTTTTTGGTGCTATGGTCTGTCTTAAGTACATTAATAATAATTTTTTAAAAGAGGAAAAAATAAACCACCACATCCTCCATTAGTCCCAATGCTTAAAAAATGGTTGACATAGTTTAATAAGCACATACATCAAGAAGTCTTTCTGATTACACAAACCAGTCTATAAAATAATCAGTATTTGAAACTGAGGAGTAAAATCATTCCAAGCGGCTTTAAAAACCAGGTAAAGCACTGACTATGAAAATGTTCTTTTACAAAGTAAGAAAAAGAAAAAAAAGTAAAAATTACCTTAGGACTGTATGTTTTGAAAACTCCTTCATATATACCTCCATTTTTCACTTGTACTTCACATTTGGAGCCCTAAAAACATATAATTTATCAAAAAAACAGTATATTACCCAGTCACCAAAGATAATTGTTTTCATTTTACTTTTTATACCTCATCAGGCTTCATTCAATATTAGGTATTTACTAACAAAACGATTAAAAAATTTCAAAACATTAACAACACACTGAACTTTCAAAACTCTTCAGGAGGCTCTACGCAAGAGTTTGCAGTACAAATTTAACACTGAAATCAAACATTTCTGACTCCAGCTACTTTAAGTGACAAAACAACGTACAAAAGACAATCAACTACTATTATTATTACACACACAGCAGGGTTAACAAGAATACAGATGTCTGTTGTTATAGGTGGAGTTCCAGGACCTCCTTCAGATACCAACTGTACAACACTTAAGTCACTTATGTAAAATATAATAGTATTTGCATATAACTAAGCACATTCTCCTAAATACTTTATCTCTAAATTATTTATAATACCTAATACAATGTAAATGCTATGTAAATAGTTGTCATACCGTATAGTTTTGAGAAGAATGACAAGAAAAACATCTGTACATCTTTGGTTCAGGTGTGATCATACATCTTTTTTCTCAAAAAAAAATTTTTTATCTCAGACGGGATCTGGTTCTATTGCCCAGGCTGGAGTACAGTGGCATGATCTTAGCTTGCTGAAACCTCCACCTCCGAGGCTCAAACAATCCTCCCACCTCAGCCTCCCAAGTCGCTGGGACTACAGGCACGCACCACCATGCCCAGCTCGTTTTTCACTTTTTGTAGAGACGGAATTCTGCCATGTTGCCGAGGCTGGTCTCAAACTCGTGAGCTGAAGTGATCTGCCCACCTTAAACTCCCAAAGTGCTAGGATTACAGGCGTGAGTCACTGTGCCTGGCCTTTTTCTCACGTATTTTGATCCAAGGTTGAATCCATAAATATGAAACCCACAGATGCAGAGGGCCAACTGTACTTTTACAATTAGTTATATTAGACTGGATAAAGGGAGTTCTAATCTATTTCTCTAAATCATCCTGACTAAACATGATCTAAGCAATGCTACTTTGAAAATCATTTATCCATATTTTAAACTCATGGACTGACTTTATTCTACCCCCAAGGCAGTTTATCCCCAACAATCTAATAACTTACAACAACTGATGTAAGTATATGAACCATCCTCATATTTGCATAGATTCCATCAAAAGAAATCTGGAATATTAAAAAAAAAAAAAAAAAAAAAGACTATTAGAAATTAGTACAAATTGAATCCTTCTTATCTAAAATGCTTGGGACCAGCAGTATTTCAGACTGAGGATTTTTCTGGATTTGGGGATATCTGCATTATACTTAATACTTGAACATTCCTATATCAAAATGTGAAATATTGGCGCATTTCCAATTTGGGACGCTCAACCTCTATTTATACTTGCATATAAAGTTAACGTTTATTTTGTTGCAAAATGTTTTGCTAGATTTATGATAGCTTATGTGAATTAAAGGAATATTTTGTTTATTTAATATTTTGCTTCCGTAGAGAATAGAAGGTCACGTTTTCAAGTGTTATCAGTCATACCAACTAACAACATTTTGACTACATGTGACACAAAAAAGCAGAAGTAAACTTCCACAGAGGTGAAAAGACACAAACCATAAAGATATAGAAGACAAATTAATGGTTGGAGAGAGAAGAGGTTCACTAAAAAGTGATTTGAGGGATTTTGGTGGCAATGAAACTGTTCTATTACCTTGATTGTGGTGGTAGTTACTCTGATTGTATGCATTTGTTAAATCTCTCAAAAGTATATGTACATTAAGAAGGGTGAAGTATAAATAAATGGGGTAGGAAGCCAGGGTAGACCTTCACAGAACCCTGACCAGGTTCTCCCAGCATACCTGCATCAGTAACAGTGCTTAAGTCTGATTAACCACACTATTCCATATTACTACTATGTGTGTGTCTTCCCGATTCTCATAAAACAATCTGTCTAATAAAGGAAAAGTCTCAAAAATTAGTGATAATTTCTCATTTATTTCTTCCATCATGTGGAACTTATACCTTCTGCCCTTCATGTCTGGTTCAATTTCATTGATAATGTTCCAAAATTTAAGACCAGAACACCAAAGGAGAAAAATGAAAGCAGCAGAAAAAATGCACATTAACTCAATATGAAAAGCATGAAGAACTCTGCAAGGCCGAGCACCGTGGCTCACGCCTGTAATCCCAGAACTTTGGAAGGCCGAGGCGGGTGGATCACAAGGTCAAGAGATCGAGACCATCCTGGTCAACATGGTGAAACCCCGTCTCTACTAAAAATACAAAAAAAATTAGCTGGGCATGGTAGCACATGCCTGTAATCCCAGCTACTCAGGAGGCTGAGGCAGGAGAATTGCCTGAACCCAGGAGGCGGAGGTTGCGGTGAGCCAAGATCGCGCCATTGCACTCCAGCCTGGGTAACAACAGCGAAACTCCGTCTCAAAAAAAAAAAAAAAAAGAACTCTGCAAACTCCACTCTAGGCATTCTATACATCTTTTGGAGGTTTTTCACTTAGATTGGCACCTTGGTTCTTTAGAAAAGAACAAATGACTTGTTACTATTACACATGACAAAAGTACTATTTACAAATGATATGGTTTGGTTCTGTGTCCCCACCCAAATCTCATCTTGAATTGTAATAATCCCCATGTGTCAAGGGCAGGACCAGGTGGAGATAACTGAATCATGGGGGCCATTTCCCCCATGCTGCTCTCATGATAGTGAGTTCTCAGGAGATCTGACAGTTTTATAAGGAGCTTTCTCTCCCCTTTAGTCAGCACTTCTCTTTCCAGCCACCATGAGAAGGATGTGTTTGCTTCCCTTTCCACCATGATTGTAAGCTTCCTGAGCCTCTTTCCTTATATATTACCCAATTTTGGGTATATCTTTATTAGCAGTGTGTGAATGAACTAATACAACAAATAATTTTACATTTTATATATAGAGTCATAAAAAGCAACACATATAGGCTAAGAACATTATACTTCAACAGTCAAGTTATCTGTAATAAAATTCAAGAGAAGGGATTTTTTTTGCCTTGGCATTTGGTCTGTGGTTAAATACCATGTTTTGGCTACTAATTTTCCCCAATAAGTAACATTAAAGTTACTCACCGTAGACTGAGGCAATCCTTTGTTACTGTTTCGACCTCTGAAAAGATTAAATATTATTCTTATTAAATTCAACAGGCTAGATAAGCTGAAAAATATTTTCAAACTTAAAATATAATTCAATTCAAATGAAGGAGGGCTATCTGTGGGGAGAGCTCACCTAATATTAAGTCTAAAGGCTACCTAAGGATGGCTCTACCTGTACACTGCTGGCCTGGAGACTCAGAATAGGTAGGGGTCACAGAAGGAAGGAAACTAGAAAGAGTCAAACTTTATCAAAATCAAATAAAGTAAAATAGCCTACTGAAAGAAAAAAAAAAAAAACTAATGTTAAATGTAAATTAATAATAATCATAGCCAGGCATGGTGGCATGCACTTCCTAGCTACCGAGGAGGCTGAGGCAGGATCACCAGAGTCCAGGAGTTTGAGGCTACAGTGGGCTATGATCATTGTCACTACAGTCTAGCCTGAGCAACAGAGCAAGACCCTGTCTCTAAATAATAATTTTTACTCCCAAAGTAACCAATCACTGTTATAAAGAGCTACTCACAGAAGCAAAATACAGATTATGTTCTTGATTTAACCAAAACAGTTGACTGACACCAAGTCAATTCCCATATTTCACCCCCATCTATAAAAGAAAAACAGGTCATATGGGCCGGGCACAGTGGCTCATGCCTATAATCCCAGCACTTTGGGAGGCCAAGGAAGGCAGATAATGAGGTCAGGAGTTTGAGACCAGCCAGGTCAACATGGCAAGACCCAGTCTCTATTAAAAATACACAGATTAGCCAGGTGTTGTGGCATGTGCCTGTAGTCCCAGCTACTCGGGAGGCTGAGGCAGGAGAACTGCTTGAACCCAGGAGGCAGAGATTGCAGTGAGCCGCGACCGCACCATTGCACTACAGCCTGGGCGATAGAGCGAGACTCTGTCTCAAAAAAGAAAAAGAAAAAAGAAAAACAGGTCACATAATTACAATTGTAGGAAAAAAAAATGAAAATAATTCAATTCAAAAATTGAAAATAATTCATTCAAAGCGCTTTCATTTCTAAATAATATGTGTCTATGTGTGGACTGTTATAACAAGTGCCTTTCCCTGCCAACTCTCTCCCTCAGAAAAGATGCAGTACACAAAAATCGGCTGTCAAGTAATTTCCAGTAAGGTGAACTCTAGTTTCAAGTGATTTTTAGAACATAATACAACCTAAAGCTTATTCCACTGAAAAAGATTAGGCCCCTTAGAATAGTTTAAAAACATCATTAGCCAGGTATGATGGCTCACGCCTATAATCCCAGCACTGTGGGAGGCCAAGGCGGGCAGATCACAAGGTCAGGAGTTCAAGACCAGCCTAACCAACACAGTGAAACCCCATTTCTACTAAAAATACAAAAATTAGCCAGGTGTGGTGGTGGAATCCTGTAATCCCAGCCACTCGGAAGGCTGAGGCAGAAGAATCACTTGAACCTGGGAGGCAGAGGATGCAGTGAGCCGAGATCGTTTCCACTGCACTCCAGCCTGGGCAACAGAGTGAGACTCCGTCTCAAAAAAAAAAAAAAAAAAAAAAAAAAATCATTAAAGTGAAATGTTATATTTCCTCATAAACATGAGTCATGACAAGAGGACTGGAATCTCATTTTAATAAAATAATCACAACACTCAAGCTAAAATTCAAAACATTCAAGGAAAACCACAATTCAGGTCCAAAAAGTCTAGCAATATTACTGGTCCATTCCTAGAAGAGCAGTTTTAACACTGAGGCTGGTCCTAGCTTGGTCTCCAACTCCGTCACTTTCCTTACTTTCTTCTCTCATCCAGAAAACAGTGACTTGAATCAAATGACCTCTAGGATTCCTTTCACTTCTAATATTCTAATTCTTTGTTTGCCTCAAACATGTCACAGAGATAATTTCCTGAAGCCTAAAAAATACGACTAATAACATATCTTTTATAGGTCTTACTATAAAACCAGACACTATACTAAGTACTTCACATGCAACATGTCTAATCCATCACTTCTACTTTAAAGGTGAGGAAACTGAACCTTAGCATTCAAATATCTTGACCAAAATCATCCAGTTCATGAGCAGTAGAGCTATTTAAACCAGGTGTATCTGATTCCATGTCTAAGTTTTTCATTTCTAGGTTATGTTGCCTCTCTGAAACTGTATCACAAGGAATAAGCTACCTTCACCTAACAGAAATTCTACACTTTTTCAAACATCATTTCAATTTACTACTGTTTTTCCTTGGAGGGGGGTTACTTATAGTCTGTACATGAAGGCTAACATGCCCAAATCTTGCCGGGCCAGGTGGCTCACACCTGTAATCCTAGCACTTTGGGAGGCTGAGGAGGGTGGATCACCTGAGGTCAGGAGTTCAAGACCAGCCTGACCAGCATGGAGAAACCCCATCTCTACTAAAAGTACAAAATTAGCCAGGCGTGGTGGCGCATGACTGTAATCCCAGCTACTTGGAAGGCTGAGGCAGGAGAATCACTTAAACCTGGGAGGTGGAGGTTGTAGCAGGCCGAGACCTGGGCAACAAGAACGAAACCTTATCTCAAAAAAAAAAAAAAAAAAAAAAGCCTACATCTTACTTAGAAGGATGATCTGGGCGTGGTGGCTCAAGCCTGTAATCCCAGCACTTTGGGAGGCCAAGGCAGGTGGATCACAAGGTCAAGAGATCGAGACCATCCTGGTCAACATGGTGAAACCCCATCTCTACTAAAAATACAAAACATTAGCTGGGCATGGTGGTGCGTGCCTGTAATCCCAGCTACTCAGGAGGTTGAGGCAGGAGACTTGCCTGAACCCAGGAGGCGGAGGTTGCGGTGAGCAGAGATAGCGCCATTGCACTCCAGCCTGGGTAACAAGAGTGAAACTCCGTCTCAAAAAAAAAAAAAGAAGGATGATCTGGTACCCTGGTGGTTGCTGAAATGCCCTATTACAAAACCTTGAACAAATGCCATGAACTGTCCTTAAACTCATATGGCCCCCCTACAGAGCTATGTAAGACTTAAAAACATAATCCCCTTTCAAGAAGTCACACTGTTCTTTTTAGTGATTATATAGTTACATCTTTGACTAATAAAAAGTAATTGTTTGACATGGAGTTTACTCAGCAGAACAAACTGTTCAACCAGGAAAATATTATCATATAAAAAGCAGTACAGAGTGCAAAAACCACTTGATTTCCACTGATCTATGACATGGTTGGACATCCAAGAGAAATGCTAGCGTATCAAAGTAGTATTCTCTGAAATTTACAGAAGTCTAAATTCTTGTTTCTTTTTGTATCCATTCAAGTTATTCTTTACTTTTAATCTTTTCATTAGTATCTCAAACCAAATATTCTATTTCATATAGTAACAAACACTGAATCTCAATTAAAAAGGCCAAGGTCACATTTTAGGTCTAAGTATATTTATGGTTAGACAGATCAGGTTTAACAAAACACTAATATCCAGGATTCTATGCTTTTAATAGTTGCTAAATATGAAATTCAAGTGTGACTTAAAATGCCAGTTAAATTAATATTAAAAAAAAGTTCATGTTGGACGTGTTAGCTCATGCTTGTAATCCCAGAACTTTGGAAGGCTGAGGCAGGAGGATCACTTAAGTGCAGGAGTTTGAGACCAGTCTGGGCAACAAAGCGAGACCCCTTTTCTACAAAAATAAAAAATTAAGGCCGGGCGCGGTGGCTCAAGCCTGTAATCCCAGCACTTTGGGAGGCCGAGGCGGGTGGATCATGAGGTCAAGAGATCGAGACCATCCTGGTCAACA
>NW_022436942.1:69672605-69722570 GCF_009761245.1 Sapajus apella
AAAAAAAAAAAAAAAAAAAAAAATTAGCTAGGTGTGGTGGTGGCACACCCTGTAGTCCCAGCTATTTGGTAAGGTGAGGTGGGAGGATCACTTGAGCCCCAGAGGTCAAAACTGCAGTGGGCTGTGATTACCCCATAGCACTCCAGCATGGATAGAGCAAGACCGTGTCTCACAAAATAACTAAATAATAATAATACAGAAGAAAAGAAATGGATGGGGTTGTAAATCAAACAAGAATGATATAAGCTGATAACTATTAAAGCTGGGTAACAGGTACGCAGGGGTTCATTTTACCATTCTGTCTACTTTTATACAATTTCCCTGCGTTTAAAAAAAAAAAGTGCGTTCTGATGTGATACAAATATGACAGATCTAATCATAATCAAGCTTACAGATTTAGCAGTTCACAAGAAACATTAGGATGAAAGAATATGTTAACTGATACCATGAGGTTACTCATACTTTAAATCCAGAATATATTAAATGAGACATTAAAAAATGACAATTTTGGCTGGGCACAGTGGTTCATGCCTAAATCCCAGCACTTAGGGGGGCTGAGGCAGGCGGATCATGAGGTCAGGAGCGAGACCAGCCTAGACAACATGACGAAACCCTGTCTCTACTAAAAATACAAAACTTAGCCGGGTGTGGTGGCAGGTGCCTGTAATCCCAGCTACTTGAGAGGCTGAGGCGGGAGAATCACTTGAACCTGGGGGACGGAGGCTGCAGTGAGCCAAGATCACGCCATTGCACTCTAGCTTGGGCAACAGAGACATCATCTCAAAAAAAGCAGTTTCTTTAACAAATAAATCACATAGGACAAAAACACCACGGAAGGAGAACTTATAAATTTTAAAATACACATAAAGCAATGCATAGGCCAGGCGCAGTGGCTCACATCTGTAATCCCAGCACTTTGGCAGGCCGAGGCAGGCAGATCACGAAGTCAGAGTTTGAGGCCAGCCTGACCAACATGGTGAACCCTGACTCTACTAAAAATACAAAAATTAGCTGGGCATGGTGGTGTGTGACTATAATCCTAGCTACTCAGGAGCCTGAGGAAGGAGAATTGCTTGAACCCAGGAGGCAGATGTTGCAGTGAGCCAAGATCACCCCATTGCACTTCAGCCTGGGTGACAGTGAGACTCCATCTCAAAAAGAAAAAGTAATGCATAAATTAAAAGTAATCAAAATAAATCAAAAGCAATCAGCCAGGCAGTGTGGCTCAGATCTATAATGCCAGCACTTTGAGAGGCTAAGGAGGGCAGGTCACTTGAGGTCAGGGGTTCAAGACCAGCCTGACCAACATGGTGAAATCCTATCTCTACTAAAAATACAAAAATTAGCCAGGCATGGTAGTGGGTGCCTGTAACCCCAGCTACTTGGGAGACTGAGCCATAAGAATCGCTTGAATCCCAGAGGCGGAGGTTGTAGGAGGCTGAGATCGCACCACTCCACTCTAGCCTGGGCGATACAGTGATGCTGTCTTAAAAAAAAAAAAAAATCAAAAGCAGGGCTTTCTGATTTCAAAACTTACTACAAAGATAGAACAATCAAAACAACGTGGTACTGGCATAAGGACAGACATAAAAGCAATGAAATACAGAGCCCATGGGCTGGGCACGGTGGCTCAGACCTGTAATCCCAGCACTTTGGGAGGCTGAGGCAGGTGTCACCTGAGGTCAGGCGTTCGACACCACCCTGGCCAACATGGCATAACCCCAACTCTACTAAAAAGTACAAAAAATAGCTGGGCGTGGTGGCGGGCACCTGTAATCCGAGCTACTTGGGAGGCTGAGGCAGGCAGATTTGCTTCAACCCAGGAGGTGGAAGTCATAGTGAGCTGAGATCACACCACTGCACTCCAGTCTGGGTGACACAGCAAGACTCCATCTCAAAAAATAGAAGAAGAAAAAAAAAAAAGAAATACAGAGCCCAGAAATAAACCCTTAAATATGTAAGTTAACTGATTTTTAACAAGGGTGTCAAGATCATTCAATAAGAATAGTCTTTTTACAAATTATGCTAGGAAAACTAAAGATCCACATGCCACAGAATGAAGTTGTACCCTTACTTTATAGCATATACAAAAAATAACTCAAAATGGATCAAAGCCCTGAATGTAAGAGTTAAAACTATAAAACTCTAAGGGAAAATCATTGTCTTTAATTTGGCAATGATTTCTTAAATATGATACCAAAAGCATGGCAACAGAAGTGATATGGTTAGGCTTTGTGTCCCCACCCAAATCTCATCTTGAATTATAATTCCCATAATCCCCATATGTCAAGGGAGAAACCAGGTGGAGGTAACTGGATTATGGGGGCAGTTCCCCCCAAGCTGTTCTCCTGACAGTAAGTGCTCATGAGATCTGACGGTTTTATGTGTTTGGTACTTCCTCCTGCATTCATTCTTCCTGCCCCCTTGCAAAGAAGGTACTGTACTTCCCCTTCTACCATGACTGTAAGTTTCCTGGGGCCTCCCAAGTCATGTGGAACTGTGAGTCAATTAAACCTCTCTCCTTTACAAATTACCCAGTCTTGAGTGGTTCTTTATTGCAGTATGAAAACAGGTTAATTTTTTTAAAAAACAGGAAAAAAGGACTTCATGCTTGAGCCAAGGAGTTTGAGACCAGTCCTGGCAACATAGTGAGACCCTGTCTCTACAAAAAAAAAAAATTTTAATGAGCTAGGCATGGTGGTGCATGCGTGTAGTCTCAGCTACTCAAGAGGCTGAAGTGGGAGGATCACTTGAGCCTGGAAGATCGAAGCTGTAGTGCCATGGTCACACCACTGCATCCAAGCCTAGGCTACAGAGCGAGATTCTGTCTCTTTTTTTCTTTTTAGAGATGGGATTTCTCCATGTTGGTCAGGCCGATCTCCCAACCTCAGGTGATCTGCCCGCCTTGACCTCCCAAAGTGCTGGGATTACAGGCATGAGCCACCGTACTGGGCCAACAAGACCCTGTCTCCAAAAAGCAAAAAAAGAAAAGGACTTCACGAAATTTAAAAGTTTTGTGCAAAGCACACTATCCAGAGAGTAAAAAGATAACTCACTCACAGAACAGGAAAAAAATGTTTGCAAATCATATATCTGATAATGGGTTAATATCCAAAACATATAAAGAACTCCTGTCAGGCGCAGTGGCTCATGCCTGTAATCTCAACACTTTGGGAGGTCAAGCCAGGCAGTCAGGAGTTCAATACCAGCCTGGCCAATATGGTGAAACCCCATCTCTACCAAGAATCAAAAAAAAAATTAGCCAGATGTGGTGGTGCGTGCCTGTAATCCCAGCTACTCGGAAGACTGAGACAGAAGAATCGCTCAAACCTGGGAGGCAAAGGTTGCAGTGAGCCAGGATTGTGCCAATGCACTCTAGCCTGGGTGACAAAGTGAGACTCCATCTCAAAAAACAAAACAAAACAAAACAAAAACAAATGAACAAACGAAAAAGAACTTCCACAACTCAAACAACCCAATTCAGGAGGCTGAGGTGGGAGGATTGCTTGAGCCTCACAATTTGAGTCTAGGCTGGGCAACATAGTGAGATCCCATCTCTTTAAGAGAAAAAAAAGTTAATATACATTTCTCCAAATGAGTTACCTAGATGACCAGTAGGCACATGAAAAGTTCACTATCATTAATTGTTAGGGAAATACAAATCAAAACCACAATGAGATACCACTTCACAGCTACTAAAATTCCAATTACCAAAAAAAACCCAGAAAATAAGTGTTGGCAAAGATGTAGAGAAACTGGATCCCTTGTGCACTGCTGATGAGAACGTAAAATGGCACAGCCAGTATGGAAAACTTACGGCAGTCCTTCAAAAAATTAAACACAGAAATACCATATGACCCAGCACTGCATTTCTGGTTATATGCTGAAAAATAATGACTTGAAGACATACCTGTACACCTACATTCACTATGGCATTATTCACAATAGCCAAAAGGTAAAAACAAATGTCTGTTGACAGAGTAGTGGATCAACAAAATGTGGTACATCTATACAATGAAAAAAGTTAATATAAAAAAGTTAATATACATTCAGCTACAAAAAGAAATGAAGTTCTGAAACATGCTATAATGTAAATAAATCTCGAAGGCATGCTAAATGAAGTCAGACACAAAAAAAAACTATTGTATAATTCTTCTACTTACATGAGGTATCTAAAAGTAATCAAATTCATAGAGACAGAAAGCAGAATGGCAGTTGCCAGGGAATACAGATGGGAAGAACAGGGAACAACCGCTTAATGGATACTAGTTTTCTTTTTGAGATGATAAAAATGCTTTGAAACTTAATACAGGTGGTAGTAACACACAACGTAAATGTATTTAATACCACTTCATAGGCTGGGCGCAGTGGCTCATGCCTGGAACCCCAGCACTTTGAGAGGCCAAGGCAGGCAGATCATGAGGTAAAGAGATTGAGTCCATTCTGGCCAACACGGTAAAACCCTGTCTCGACTAAAAATACAAAAATTAGCTGGGTGTGATGGTATGCAACCGTAGTCCTAGCTACTTGGGAGGCTGAGGCCGGAGAATCACTTGAACCCAGGAGGAAGAGATTGCAGTGAGCCAAAATCATGCCACTGTACTCCAGCCTGGGCAACAGAGCCAGATGCCACCTCAAAAAAACTTGATACACTTAAAATGTTTAAAATGGTATATTATTCTACCATAATTCAGGAGAAAAAAAAAACTCTGAATCTCTTCCCAAAGAAATTTCATTGGCAACAAGGTATAAAGGAGTTCATGATGCTTTCAAAAACACTGAAGGTTGTGGTCAAAGGCACTTGGTAGGAGGAGCACTGGCAGAATCATTGGAGATATGTACTCAATTGTAGATTGGCTAGTTTCCTTAGTTTGGTGGCCAGAACTAAGGAAAGAGAGCTGGGAGGAGCCCTCTGTGGATCAGAACAAATTTCAAACACTGATCTCAGAAACTATCCCTTCAAAGAAGCTCAAATTTGATCAGATCAGTTTGTGGAGCAGTTTATGCCCCAAAGCATCACTGAAAACAGTGCAGACCCTCCATATCTGCAGGTTTCATACCCTCAGATTCAATCACTTTAGATTAAAAGCATTTAAAAATAAATAATACAATAAAAACAACACAAATAAAAAATATATAACTATTTACCTAGTATTTACACTGGATTAGGTATTATAAGTAATCTAAAAATGACAAAGTAGCTCAAGCCTGTAATCCCAGCACTTTGGGAGGCCGAGGCGGGTGGATCACGAGGTCAAGAGATCGAGACCATCCTGGTCAACACGGTGAAACCCCGTCTCTACTAAAAATACAAAACATTAGCTGGGCATGGTGGCGCATGCCTGTAATCCCAGCGACTCAGGAGGTTGAGGCAGGAGAATTGCCTGAACCCAGGAGGCGGAGGCTGCGGTGAGCCGAGATCGTGCCATTGCACTCCAGCCTGGGTAACAAGAGTGAAACTCCGTCTCAAAAAAAAAAAAAAAAAATGACAAAGTATACAGGCAGATGTGCACAGGTATATGCAAATACTATGCCATTTTATGAGGGACTTAAAGCATCCATAAATTTCGAAATCCAATGGGGGGGGTCCTGGGACCAATCCAAGGACACCAAGAGATGACTATATAGCATCATCTAGTAATTAATATAGCTTAACAGCTGGGTACAGTTAGGAAAAGAGACAAAGCCATGCCAAAATCACTGTGATTCGGCCAGATGCGGTGGCTCACGCCTGTAATCCCAGCACTTTGAGAGGCCAAGGCAGGCAGATCACGAGGTCAAGAGATTGGGACCATTCTGGCCAACATGGTGAAATCCTGTTTCTATTAAAAATATAAAAATTAGCTGGGTATGGCGGCACGCACCTGTAGTGCCAGCTACTCGGGAGGCTAAGGCAGGCAAATCACTTGAAATCAGGAGGTGGAGGTTGTAGTGAGCTAAGATCGCACCACTACACTCCAGCCTGGCAACAGAACACTCCATCTCAAAAAAGAAATCACTGTGATTCTAGAGTGATGGCTGGCAGACCCAAGGCTGCAGCCCAAGAAAAGCAGCCTCAGAGGCACCACACTGTATAGAAAGGAAAGAAGGACAGACCACTGTACAGAAAGGAAAGAAGGACAGACCACTAAAATCATTCAGCCAGTCTTTACAGAAATAGGCAAATAACAGTAACCACCACCACCCCCGACCACAGGTTGGTGAGGACCAGTATCCAGAGTTGCTACTATGCATTATTCAAAATGGTTTTTAGGAAAAAAGACAAACTAAGACACAGAAAAGTATAACTCCACCCACTGGAAAAAAAAAATAGGCAATAGAAATTACTTGTATAACCAGATGTCTGACTTAATAAAAACTTCAAAAGTAGTCACTATAAATAGGTTCAAAGAACTAAAGAAAACTACGATTAATGCAGTACAAGAAGGTATGATTATCATATTGCATCAAATAAAGAATGTTAAGGCTGCGTGCAATGGCTCATGCCTGTAATTCCAGTGCTTTGGGAGGCAGAGGCGGGCGGATCATGAGGTCAGCATTTCAAAACCAGCCTGGCCAACATGGTGAAACTCTGTCTCTACTAAAAATACAAAAATTAGCCAGGCATGGTGGCAGGTGCCTGTAGTCCCAGCTACTCAGGAACCTGAGGCTGGAGAATCACTTGAACCCAGGAGGCAGAGGCTGCAGTAAGCCAAGACCGCACCACTGCACTCCAGCCTGGGGGTGGGGGTAGAGCCAGATATAGGTGATGGGGATGGAGGCAGCAAACCACATTGCCATGTACGTACCTATGCAACAATGCTGCATGTTCTTTACATGTACCCCGGATCCTAAAATGCAATAACATATATATATATTTAAAAAATAAAAATAAAAGAATGGGAAATGATAAATAAGAAGCTTAATATAACAAGAGCTACAAATATATACTTGTTTTCCTTCCTTCTCTCAGCTTTGTTAAAAGATAAAATAGTTATTACTGGGTTGTGACTTTTTTTTCTTTTGAGACGAAGTCTCGCTCTGTCACCCAGACTGGAGTACAGTGGTGCAATCTCAGCTTACTGCAACCTCCGTTTCCCGGGTTCGAGTGATTCTTCTGTCTCAGCCTCCTAAGTAGCTGGGACTACAGGCGTCCACCACCACGCCTGGCTAATTTTTGTATTTTTAGTAGAGACAGGGTTTCACCAGCTAGTGCTCGACTTACGACCACGATTGGTTCCGACAGACTGGTCGTAACACGATTTGGTCGTAAGTTGAGAAGGCTATATGCACGCGGAGATGGTAGTGCTGCCGGAAGCTGGTCCACACTGTTGTACGCCCAGCTGGGCAACATTTGCGCTGCCAGACGCGGAGCAGTCGTGGCTAGCGATTGTGGTCGTAAAGTCGAATGGTTGTAAGTTGCATAGGTCATAAGTCGATCAATACCTGTATTGGCCAGGCTGGTCTGGAACTCCTGACCTTGTGACTCCTGACCTTGTGGTCCTCCCACCTGGGCCTCCCAAAGTGCTAGGATTACAGACATGAGCCAGGCCTCCACCCACTTTCTTTGTGTTATTATTATTTTTTGTGTGTGACATTTGTAACATGTAAAACAATATAACCAGAAAAATGGGGAAAAGAAAATAGATTTGCATTATCTTTATCTGACTGTAATTTAAGTCAGTATAAAGCTAAAGTTGTTTAGATTAAGATATGTATATAGTAAGCCCAGAATAACCACTCACTAAAGAAGTAGCTCCCAAAAAAAAATCCTAGAAAAAAAAAAAAATTTCGGTTGGGCACTGTGGCTCAGACTGTAATCCTAGCAATTTGGGAGGTCAAAGCAGGTGGATCAAGTGAGATCAGGAGTTCAAGACCATCCTGACCAATACAACCAATATGGTGAAACCCCTAGAAAACCTGCCTCATGTGCCATCATCTTCTCTTATCTCAATATCAATCTGGTAATTGAATTCCAATTAATAAATGTAGACAAAATAATGGAAGAAACGGGCATCACCACTTGGTAACACCATAGTAAATAACTGTTTTAGGCAAAAGTGTCCATTGATGCTAAATACAGTAAGGAAAAGTAGAAACAAAATATTTATATAACCACAAAGTAACTCCCAACAAGATACTGATGAAATGACAAAGTGAAAAATAACTTTATAGTAAAGGAACTTAGTAGATACAACCCTAATCAAGTGATCAAAGTTAACAGCCTCAGTAATGGGACAAATATATTTAATGCACTTTCTGACATCATGCAATGAGAAAAACACACAAATCATTTCTGTTGTATTCCTGCCAAAAATAAAAATCTGAATCTAATCATAAGGAAACCTCAGATACACCCTAATTGAGAGATAGGCTATAAAATACCCTGTCATCTTCAAAAGTGTCAAGTCATAAAAGACAAAGGAACTGCTTCAGATTAAAGGAGACCAAAGACACATGACAACTGAAGGCAACAATCGTGAATTGGTTCTTGGACTGGGGGAAAAAAAGAAATATATATATTTATACATATATGTAGAATGTATGTATTTACTGGTTCTTGAATCAGAAAATGTTGATTTGCTGATGTTTTAAAGGACATTAGAAGAAAAGTTCTGTAGATAGGATAATAGTTTGACACAATTATTAATTTCCTTATTTTGATCACTGTACTGTGGTTTTGAAATAGAATGTCCTTGTTATTAGGAAATATACTTCCAAGAATTTAGGGCTAAAGAGGCATTATATCTCTCATACATTTAATAAGATAATTTTTATTTTATATTAAATCTTATAAATACCAATACAGAGAAAATTTAGAGGTGAATTTGGTAAAATGTTTCTTGAAAAATAAATGTGAAAGAGATAGAATTCTGGCCGGGCGTGGTGGCTCGGGCCTGTAGTCCCAGCACTTTGGGAGGCCGAGGCGGGTGGATCACGAGGTCAAGAGATCGAGACCATCCTGGTCAACATGGTGAAACCCCGCCTCTACTAAAAATACAAAAAACATTAGCTGGGCATGGTGGCGCGTGCTTGTAGTCCCAGCTACTCAGGAGGCTGAGGCAGGAGAATTGCCTGAACCCAGGAGGCGGAGGTTGCGGTGAGCCGAGATCGCGCCATTGCACTCCAGCCTGGGTAACAAGAGTGAAACTCCGTCTCAAAAAAAAAAAAAAAAAAAAAAGAGATAGAATTCTTTATAATATCTTTGCAATTTTTCTAAAAGTCTAAAATTATGTGTAAGTAAAATGTTTTTAATTGGGAGACTATAAATGATGTGATTTATTAACTCTCTTTAATGCACTGTCCAAAGTATTTTTTTATAATACTTAATCCTACTCAGCCTTGAAACTCAAATGCCACCTTCTCTTCCTCCTCAACTGTTAAGTTAGAAATAGAAAAAAAGAAGGGGAAAAAAAAAAGAAACTCAAATGTCACCTTTTCAAGAAGGCTTCCTTAGATTATCTCAATCAAATACATGGTGCTGTTTTCAACTCTCCAGTTTAGAACTGTATTATAATTACTACTGTACCTGTCATATGCCCACTACTCAGGGCCATCACCAGACCATTTTATGCTTCTGTGCAAATCAGAAAATGATGCCTCTTTCAGGGGGTCATAGACCCATATTAGAGAAAATGGTAGGCCGGGCGCGGTGGCTCAAGCCTGTAATCCCAGCACTTTGGGAGGCCGAGGCGGGTGGATCACGAGGTCAAGAGATCGAGACCGTCCTGGTCAACATGGTGAAACCCCGTCTCTACTAAAAATACAAAAAATTAGCTGGGCGTGGTGGTGCGTGCCTGTAATCCCAGCTACTCGGGAGGCTGAGGCAGGAGAATTGCCTGAACCCAGGAGGCAGAGGTTGCGATGAGCCGAGATCGCGCCATTGCACTCCAGCCTGGCTAACATGAGTGAAACTCCGTCTCAAAAAAAAAAAAAAAAAAAAAAAAAAAAAAGAGAAAATGGTATCGTTGGTGGGCAGTGTCTTTGTGAAAATTAAAAGAAGGTACCAGAAGCACATAGATATAGCCCCCAAAGGCACATTCTGTGGCCAAAGAAAACACCTTGATTTCAACATCCATTCACACTTGGTCAGGAGTTCTTAGACAAATGAAAACCTGAACAACCAAGCTTGACAGAAAGTATCTTATTTTTCTACCACTACCAAAATCAGCAGAAGAATCACACCTCATATGATATATACTTAGTAAATATCTAATGAATTAACAGCCCATTCCGAACAGGCGAAAGAAAAAAAAGAAGAAATGGTAAATAATCTTTCAAAGGAATCAATCTTTAAATCAGGGGTCAGGAAACTACAGCCCACAACCTCTTTTGGTCTGGCTTCTGGGCTAAGAATGATTTTTAAGTTCTTCAAAGGTTGCTTATGGTAAAAGGAATCTGAAGTGAAATGGAAAAAAAAAAAAAAAAAGGATTTTTTAAAGAAAAAAGGATATGCAACAGAGTAGTTACACAGCCCTAAAGCCTAAAATACTTATTATCTGAGACTTTACATAAAACGTTTGCCCATCCTTGCACTGAAGAAAAAACAAAAAAACAAACAAAAAAAAAAACACGTAACTACAACAGCAATACAACAATAAAAAATCAAGCAGAGCTAGGTGCAGCAGTGCACCCTACCGTCTCAGCTACTTAAAAGACTAAGGTGAAAGGATCGCTTGAGCCCAGGAATTAAAGGCCAGTCTGGGCAACATTATATATAAGATCCTGTCTTTTAAAAAAATGAAAGATAAAGTTGCTTATTATTTTACACAAACCAGTATTTACTATTTCTGGCAAAGACCAGAAAACCTGCTAGGCAAGTTCCATAACACCTGTAACACTCCAGCACTACTACTACTTTTTTTTTTTTCCTTTTTTTTCTATTGACAGGTTCCCACTAAATTGCCCAAGCTGGTCTCCAGCTCCTGAACTCAAGTGATCCTTCTACCTCAGCCTTCCAAACTGCTGGGATTACAGGTATGAGCCACCTCGCCAAGCCTCCAGTACTTACTTCTAAAATAAACTGTCGGATAGCATTAAATTCTTTTCATGGAAGTTTTATGTACTTATAAGTAAGAAATATCTTGAAAGTCCCCATGTTCTCCTTTAAGTAATGTTTTATATTAAAATTTAAGATTGATCCACCTAACTGAAAAAAAAAAAAGGTATTTTACTAGTGTACATTTGATGGCAATGCATGCACACCTTGTTTTATTCTACTTTGCTTTACTGAAATTAACAGATGCTGCATTTTTGGCAAACTTAAGATCTGTGGAAACCCTGAGTCAGGTAAGTTCATTAGTGACATTTGTCCAATAACGTGCTCTCTTTACATCTCTGTGTCACATTTTCATAAATCTCACAATATTTTCAAACTTTTCCACTATTATTGTATCTGCTATGGTAATCTGTGATTAGCAATCTTTGACATTACCACAAACTGTTCATATAAGACAGCAATCTCAATAAATGTGTGTTACAACTACTCCACAAACCAGCAGTCAACCTCTCTCCTTTCTCCTCTTGCCTCCCTATTCCCTGAGACACAATATCGAAATTAGACCAATCAAGCTAATTTTTGCATAGTGGCTCACACCTGTAATCCCAGCACTTCGGGAGGCCAAGTCAGGCAGATCATTTGAGCCCGGGAGCTCGAGACCAGCCTGGCCAACATGATGAAACCCCATCTCTACTAAAAATACACAACTTAGCTGGGTGTGGTGGTGGGCGCCTATAATCCCAGCCACTTGGGAGGCTGAGGCAGGAGAACTGCTTGAGCCCAGAAGGTGGAGGTTGCAGTGAGCAGAGATCATGCCACTATACTCCAACATGGGAAAAAGAAACCTTCCCCCCAAAAAAAAAAAAAAAAAAAAGGAAGAAAAAAAAAAAAGAAAAGAAAGGAAAATAAATTAGGCCAATTAAAAGCCCTACAGTGGCCTCTAAATGTTCAAGTGAAAAAGAAAGAGTCACATGTTTCTCATGTTAAATCAAAAGCTAGATGCATCAAAAAGCAAATATAGGCTAAAAGTTAAGCCTCTTGTGCCAGTTAGCCAAGTTTGAAGGCAAAGGAAACATTTTTGAAGTAAATTAAAGTACTACTCCAGTGAACACATATAGAAGACAGTTAAACAGCCTTATTGCTGATAGGGAGAAAGTTTTAATGGTCTAGACAGAGAATCAAACCAGCCACAACCTTCCCTTAAGCCAAAGCTTATTCCACACCACCTCCCGAACTCTTCAATACCATGAAGCCAGAGGGAGGTGAGGAAGCTTCAGAGAAAACTTGGAACCTAGCAGAGGTTGTTGCTACATGGGGTTGAAGGGAAGTAGCCATCTACATAATATAAAAGTGCAACGTTTACATACAAGGTGGAGTCCAGTGGCAAAAAGAAAAAAAAAATTTTTAAAAAAAGGGCAACATAAAGCCCCAAATGCTGATGGAAAAGGTGCAGCAAGTTATCCACAGGATCTAGCTAAGTTCACTGATGAAGGTGGCTACACAAAACAGCAGATTTTTTTTGTTGTTTGTTTGTTTAAGACGGGGTTTCACCATGTTGGTCAGGCTGGTCTTGAACTCCCGACCTCAGGTGATCCGCCGGCCTCGGCCTCCCAGAGTGCTAGGATTACAGGCGTGAGCCACCACGCCCAGCCTAAACAGCAGATTTTCAATGCAGAAAACAGCCTTCTATTGCAAGAAGGTGCCATGCAGCATTTTTTTTTTCCGAGACTGAGTCTTGCTCTGTTACCCAAGCTGGAGTGCAGTGGCACAACCTCGGCTCACTGTAACCTCCGCCTCCTGGATTCAAGCAATTCTCCTGCCTCAGCCACCCAAGTAGCTGGGATTACAGGTACCTACCACCACACCCGGCTAATTTTTGTATTTTTAGTAGAGATGGAGTTTCACCATGTTGGCCAGGCTGGTCTCGAACTCCTGACTCCATGATCCGCCCGCCTCAGCCTCCCAAAGTGCAGGGTTTACAGGCATGAACTACTGCGCCCAGCCACCATCTAGCATTTCCATAGCTAGAAAAACAACATGCCTGGCTTCAAAACTTCAAAAGACAGGCTCTCTTATTAGGGCTAATGCACCTGGTGACTTTAAGGTAAAACTAATGTTCATTCGGCATTCTCGAATTATGGTAAATCTATTCCCTCTATAAACAGAACAAAGCCTGGATGACAGCATTTGTTTACAGCATGGTTTGCTGAATGCTTTAAGCCCACTGTTAAGCCTTACTGCTTAGAGAAATTTAAAAAAAAAAAAAATCCTTTCAAAATATTACTGCTCATTGCCAGACATGGTAGCTCATGCCTGTAATTAAAGCAGTTTGGGAAGCTGAAGCGGGTGGATGACTTGAGGCCAGGAGTTCGAGACCAACCTGGCCAACATGGTAAAACCCTGTGTCTACTAAAAATACGAAAAAATTAGCCAGGCGTGGTAACAAGAACCTGTAATCCCAGTTACTTGGGAAGCTGAGGCATGAGAAATGCTTGAACCTCAGAGGGATAGGTTGCAGTGAGCTGAGAACATGCCACTGCACTCCAGGCCGGGCAACAGAGTGAGACTCTGTCTCCAAAAAAAAAAAAAAAAAAATTACTCCTCATTGACAATGCATCTGGTAACCCAAAAGCCATGATGGAAATGTACAAGGGCATAAATGTTTTCATAACTGCTAACACAAGAATCAGTCCATAGCCCATGAATCAAGGCATAATGTTGATGTTCAAGTCATATTATTTAAGAAATACATTCTGTAAGGCTACTGCTGCCATTCATAGACAACCTCTGATGGATCAGGATAAAATAAATTGAAAACTTTCTGAAAAGTATTCACCATTCTAGATGCCATTGAGAATGACATCCATGAGTATGAAAGGAGGTTAAAACGTCAACATTAACAGGAGTTTCAGAGGAAACTGCTTCTAATCCTCATGAATGACTTTGAGGAGTTCAAGACTTCAGTGGAGGAAGTAACTGCAGATGTGGTGAAAAAAAGCAAGAGAACTAAAATTAGAAGTGGGGTCGGAAGATTTAACTGAATTGCTGCAATCTCATGACAAAACTTGAATAGATAAGATGTTGCTTCTTATGGATAAACAAAGTGGTTTCTTGAGATGGAATCTATATATGATGAGGATGTTGTGAGGAATGTTGAAATGACAACAAAAAATATTCCAGAATCGAGCCGGGCGTGGTGGCTCATGCCTGTAATCCCAGCACTTTGGGAGGCAGAGGTGGGCGCATCATGAGGTCAGGAGTTCAAGACCAGCCCGGCCAATATGGTGAAACCCATCTCTACTAAAAATACAAAAATCAGCTGGGCATGGTGGCATGCACCTGTAGTCCCAGCTACTCAGGAGACTGAGGCAGGAGAATCACTTGAACCCAGGAGGCAAAGATTGCAGTGAGCTGAGATTCTGCCACTTGCACTCCAGTCCAGCTGGGGCAACAAAGCAAGACTCCATCTCACAAAAAAAAAAAAAAAAAACAGTTCCAGTAACAACTGGGCATGGTGGCTTACACCTGTAATCCCAGCACTTTGGGAGATCAAGGCGGGTGGATCCCCTGAGGTCAGGAGTTCGAGACCAGCCTGGCCAACATGGTGAAATCCCCTCTCTACTAAAAACACAAAAATTAGCCAGGCGTGGTGGCACATGCCTGTAATCCCAGCTATTCAGGTGCCAGGGTCCATCCCACAGACCCCAGCCAGGGCAGGAGAATCGTTTGAACGTGGGAGGCAGAGGCTGCAGTGAGCCAGTATCATGACACTGCACTCCAGCCTGGGTGACAGAGCGAGATTCCGTCTCAAAAAAAAAAAAAACAACATTTGGGGGAAAAAAACATGCAATGTCTATTGGTACTGTCACCATACAATATAATTATAGAGCTTCACGCCTTTTTATTTTTCACCATTCTGCTCATTCATCACTGTTTTTCGACACCGCTCCTCTACATGTCCTTAACTAGTTTCTAACACTATTTCAACGATGCCCGGGTAACAGACTTTTTTTTTTTTTTTTTTTTTACATGACCAAAATATTTCATTGATCTAGGTTTCTAGAATCAGACTAATTGTACAGATGTAACTAATTTTCTTTGGCATAAGCGTACTACATACTTGTAACCCCCTTACAGTAAAGCTGTAAGAATGCTCTTCCCTCCAGCTATTCACACAGCTGGCTCTTTCTTGTTAGTTACCAACTTAAATGTCACCTTCTGAGAGAGGCCTTCTCAAACTACCCCATCTACAGCAGCTCCCCAACTACTATTGTGTCTATCTGTGTTAATACTTAAGTAACTAATATTTAGTACATCAATTAGACAATTAACTAAAATCTATAAATTTAGTTCCACCTCTTAAGATTAACTCCGGTGAGTCATTTTGTTCTTCCCATTTCAGGTGTTTTTTTTTTTCCAAATTATTATTAGAAAAGGAAATCCTATACCACTTATTGAATATTTCCTCCCTAAAAAGGTGAGTCAAATGAGGCAGCAAGAGGGGGCGGGCCATGACAACCCAAACATAGTAAAGCTAGAGGTTTTTTTTTTAGCACACTGAGGTGGGAAGGCAACTCTAAATGCATAGAGAACAACTGCCAGATTAATCCAGTCACGTAATCATCTAGAATCACTGTTTCAAAACAATTACCATTCACACAGGCACTAATATCAGCATTAATTGCTTGGGTTCAAATTCTGGCCCCAATACTTCTTAGCTCTGTGGTCTTAATCCTGTGACTTCAGCTCTCTGTTTCAATTTCAACATCTATAAAATGAAGATAAAAATAGTGCCTTCTCAAAAGAAAAAAAAAAATGTTATCTTCTCATAAGGTTGTGAAAATTAAGTAATATTCCATACAGACTGCCTAGCTTAAAACAATGCCTGACACATTATTAACTGCTTAATATCTGTTAGCTAATATAATTATTTCCCTCATATTCCAGCATACACTATAGTAGTTAAGGAGACAAAAAGGCCAGGCGCAGAGGCTCACACCTGTAATCCCAGCACTCTGGGAGGCCAAGGTGAGTCCAGGAGTTCAAGACTAGCCTGGCAACATGGCGAAACCACGTCTCTACAGTAAATTTTTTAAATTAGCCAGGTGTGGTGGCTTGTGCCTATAGTCCCAGTTACTTGGGAGCTGAGATGAGAGGATAGCTTAAGGCCAGGAAGTCGAGGCTCCAGTGAGCCAGGATCACGCCACCGTACTCCAGCATGAGTGACAGAGTGAGACCCTATTTCAAACCACCACCACCACCACCACTCTTCACATAAAGTTTTACCCCTGGCCAGGCGCAGTGTCTCATGCCTGTAATCCCAGCCCTTCGGGAGGCCGAGGCGGGAGGATCACCTGAGGTCAGGAATTCGAGATGAGCCTGACCAACATGGAGAAACCCCTATCTCTACTAAAAATACAAAAATTAGCTGGGCGTGGTGGCGCACGCCTATAATCCTAGCTACTCAGGAGGCTGAGGCAGGGGAACTGCTTGAACCCGGGAGGCGGAGGCTGCAGTGAGCCAAGATCGCGCCACTACAGTCCAGCCTGGGCAACAAAGCGAGACTGTGTCTCAAAAAATAAATAAATAAAAGTTTTACCCCTTCAGTGCCCTTGAGTCCCTCTAGAGAAAGTGATAAGGTGCTTGTTAATGAAGCCGCGAACAATTAGATCTGACCTAGACACACGAAAAACTCCGAACAACTCAGGTAGAAAAAGGATCTTAGGGCTCTAGTCCCATGCTGTCCAACAGAACTTTCTGCAATAATGAAAATGTCCTGTATCATGTTGTCCAATATTATTGCCATTAGGCACATGTGGCAGCTGAGCACTTGAAATGTGGCTAGTATGGATGAGAAACTGAAATATTTAAATTTTAATCAATGTAATTTTAAAGAGCCATGTGTGAAAGTAGCCACAGTACTAGATGGTGCCCACTCCCATCTTCTCCTTGAGTTCTCCAGACAGTAGGCCACCCACCTTCCAAAGCTTTAATATCCCCTCTGACTTATGCACCAAAAATACTTCCTGACAGGAAACTCAAGTCTCTCCCAATGATCTACCCATTGCTCATAAATTTAACCCTTCCTGGAGGCCACAAACAATTATACTTCCCTTCACAAGACTATCAATGGAGGAGAAGGGAGTAGAGCTGAAACAAGGTTGGCCATTTACTAGTAACTGCTAAAGCTGAGTGACAAATACGTAAGATTCATCCAACTGTTCTCTTTTAAAATGCGTTGAAATTTTACATTTTGAAAACCTAATTAGTAGTGTTTGTTTCATTTTCTCAATGAAACATATTCTTCCAAATGTGTTCCCCTACTTTAAGTGAGGACCCCCCTTCAATTCTTCTATCACACTGTGAACCAAATTTTTTCTACATACACCATATGTATGGCATCCCTGTGCTTTAGCACAAACTCTTCCTTTCCTGGAACTTCTTTCTCTCTTCTATGGCCTCACTGAAAACCGCTTATCATTCTTCAAGATCCATCTCAACTCTCACCATTTTGAAGCCCTTTTCTTCACTGCCCACTCATGGCAGTCCCCTCTCAGGGCTACCAGTTTAAACTATCTGCATGCCTGCCTTCTCTACACTACACTGGGTAACCTGGAAGCAGAGATAATGTTTCATTCATCTTTGTCTCTGTCCTAGTCTGACAGCTTCAAACGTGCAATGAATTAATGAACAATATACAAGCTCAACAAAATGCTAAACTGCAGCCATTCATACTGTACTACCCCAAACCCATCAATACCACTTTTCAGCCTTAACTTGCTCATGTAGTTTCTACTGGTTTCCAAACATGCTAATAAGAACAGCTAAAAATTACTGAGCACTCTTTACTTGCCAGGCATTGATTTAAGCAGGTTACATGTTTAATTCATTTAATCCTCATCCAACCCCTTTTTAGAGGAAGAAATTTGAGCATAAGTGAAAATAATTTGCCATACATCATGAAGTATGAAGGAGCAGGAATGCTAAATGAATACTAGTTGTAAAGTCCCTGCTCCTGTGTACAATAAAGAAGACAAATCATAATGATCAATGCAGGCTTCCAATTCCAAAATTCAGACTGGGAAAGGGGATTAGGATGCCAAATAGATGGAACACTAACCTGTAAAAAGAAAAAGTAACTTTAGACATTCTCCATAAAACAGTGTGAGGGAAAATGGTAATCTTCTTATTCTTGTACTTTATAGTAAGCTACTATTTTTGGCGGGATCTCCGCTCACTGCAACCTCCGCCTCCCATGTTCAAGCAATTCTCCTGCCTCAGCCTCCCGAGCAGCTGGGACTACAGGCGCGTGCCACCACACCCAGCTAATTTTTGTATTTTTTTTAGTAGAGACAGGGTTTCACCATGTTGGCCAGGATGGTCTTGATCTCTTGACCTTGTGATCCACCCGCCTCAGCCTCCCAAAGTGCTGGGATTACAGGCTTGAGCCACCACGCCCGGCCAGTAAGCTACTGATGAATATGAAAGCTAACTTGTACCAGACAAGGTAAGTTCTACAGAAATTTTTTTTTTATTAGAATTAGTTTCATGGAAGATTTGGGCTAGATCTTAAAGTTTAAGTATGAGGATCTGGAATGGCAGAACAATGACAGAAGAGCAGGCAGGAGGCAGACACTGAACACAGGACCTGCACAAGCAGTGAGGAAGGAGACCTTCTTGATTTAAATGGAGGTCATATTGAAGAGTTAATAGGAAACATGATCAGAAAGGTAAAATGGAGTTCTATCAGGAGTCAGCAAATGCCCATGGGCCTATGGCCTATTTTTATATGGCTTAAAGCTCAGAACATTTTTTACACTGTAAAGAGCTTTTAGGTCGGCAGCGGTGGCTCATGCCTGTAATCCTAGCACTTTGGGAGGCTGAGGTGGGTGGATGACCTGAGGTCAGGAAGTCAAGACCTGCCTGGCCAACAGAGCAAAACCCCATCTTTACTAAAAATACAAAACTTAGCTGGGCGTGGTGGCATATACGTGTAATCCCAGCTTCTCGGGAGGCTGAGACGGAGAATTGCTTGAACCCAGGACGCAGAGGTTGCAGTGAGCCAAGACTGCGCCACTGCACTCCAGTCTGGGAAACAGAGCAAGACTCTGTCTCAAAAAAAAAAAGAGCTTTTAAAAGTATGTAAAGAAAACCAAGCACAAACACACACACACACAAAAAGGACTGTATATGGCTTCCAAAGCCTAAAATATTTACTATCAGGCCGGGCACAGTATTTCATGCCTGTAATCCCAGCACTTTGGGGGGCCAAGGCAGGATCTGAGGTCAGGAGTTAGAGACCAGCCTGACCGACACAGTGAAACCCTGTCTCTACTAAATACAAAAAAAAAACAGCCAGGTGTGATGGCACATGCCTATAACCCCAACTGGTTGGGATGCTGAGGCAGGAGAATCAGTTGATCCCAGGAGGCAGAGGTTGCAGTGAGCCAAGATGGCACCACTGCACTCCAGCCTGGACGACAAGAGCAAAACTCCATCTCAAAACAAAAAAAAAGGCTGGGCACAGTGGCTCACGCCTGTAATCCTAGCACTCTGTGAGGCCGAGGTGGGTGGATCACCTGAGGTCAGGAGTTCAAGACCAGCCTGGCCATCATGGTGAAACCCCAACTTAAAAAAAAAAAAAAAAAATTACTAAACTAAGCAAAACTCCATCTTAAAAAAAAAAAAAATTTTTTTACTATCTGGCACTTCACAAAGTTTACCAGGACTTGGATTCGGTCATAGAAAGCTTTGAAAGTGAAGACTCTCTCAGGCTTGGAAATGGGGTGATTTTTAAGCAGGGGGTAACCCAACACAAGTAAAGTCTAACAGCAAAAGGTAGGCTAGGCTAAACTCATGGACAAAATTAATGCATTGTAGTAATTAAGAATAAAATGTACAATCTCCTCATATTACTGTTTGGCCAAAATACATAACAGCATAACCAGGAATTTCCCTAAAGCCACAGAGGAAAGGAATTATTTCCTCAACTATTATTTTCCTTCCTCTGGAAGTCTAACATGTACTGACTGCTGAAGTCTTGTTCAGTGACCTTCTAGCCCAGATTTTGCAGCTTACCAACATGGACTGGGACAGGGAAAGCATGGGCAAATGAGTTCCATACTCTAATTTTCCTACAGAAACATCCTAAGTGGTGTGTGGGTTCTCAGATCAAGTCACAAACAATTCACAGCCCATGATATAGTACAACACTACTTTTACTTCAAATTAATTATGGGTAACAATGAACTATCTGCCAAAATAGGCAGCTGCAGAAAACTAACCATAATTTATGATGTTGTTTCCAAATTTCAAAATTAGAAAAAAGAATTCAGGACTAAGTAAAGCACGGCTGACTAAAGAAATTTTATGGCTGACAATAATGGCTGGATTGTTTTCTTCACTGATTTTTTTTTTTTTTTTTGAGATGGACTCTCACTTTGTCCCCCAGGCTGGAGTGCAATGGCACGATTTCAGCTCACTGCAACCACCACCTCCCAGGTTCAAGTGATTCTCTTGCCTCAGCCTTCCAAGTAGCTGGGACTACAGGTGTCCACTACCATGTTTGGCTAATTTTTTGTATTTTTAGTAGAGACGGGGTTTTTGTCATGTTGGGTAGGCTGGTCTCAAATTCCTGACTTCAAGTGATCCACCCTCCCCAGTCTCCCAAAGTGCTGTGATTACAGGCGTGAGCGACTGCGCCTGGCCTTCTTCACTGATTTTTACTGGCTTTTGTCATATCTCTATATTAGATGCAGTGGAACACAGTAATTAAAAAGCAAAGGTTTTGAAATCTTAAAAGGTTAAAATAAAAATCTCAGCTTTATCACTTCCTATCTCTTTGACCTAAGGGCAATTTTCTTAATTTCTCCAATCCATCAATTCCTCATCTGTAAACTAGATATGGCACTACCAGCCTGACAGTCTGGGCTATTGTAAGGCTTAAAAGATATGTAAGTAACGCTCTTGGCACAGCTCTCCTGAAACCTAATAGGCACAGAATGAATGGTAATATTATATAAATAAAATGTTTATCATCTCTTTTCACGTTGTAGGTATCAAAATGTTTTTTTTCTTCAGAAAAATTGCCACTACTACAACATGGCTCAGAAATGCTAGCCTTTTTTTTTTCTAAAATGTTTTATAAGGAAAAAATTTTAATAATAATAAATAAGCATTCTTGTATATTTCTTTACCCTTTTAGATTAAGTTAAAAAGTATGGAGACTTCCTACAGCATTTATAGACTATGAATAACTAAATTCCATTATCTGCCACAAATGTAAATCCCTCATTTTCTTTATTTCTTCCTTTTCTGGCAGTTGGGGGGTAGGGTCTCACTCTGTCACCTGGAATGGTATACAGTGGCACAATCACAGTTCATTGTAACCTCAAATTCCTGGGTTCAAATGATCCTCCTGACTCCGCATCCCAAGTAGCTGGGACTATAGACAAGCACCACCATGACCAGCTAATTTGTTTTTGTAGAGATGGGGCTTCACTATGTTGCCTAAGCTGGTCTGAATTCCTGGGCTCAAGCCATCCTCCTGCTTTGGCCTCCCAAAGTGCTAAAATTACAGGTGTGAGTCACTGTGCCCGGCAAAATTCCTCCTTTTTTTCTCCATTTTTCATACTGTTGAGGTATAGTCCTTCACCCAGTGATGCTAGTGACTCAAGTTCCTGGTTGATTAAAAGAAAGTAATCATAACATTTTTTAATACCATCACTAGTTTTATTCTCCTGTTCTCACTTGCATATACCTTTCCAGAGATCCAAAATGCAATGATAGTAAATCATTCATTCCATCTCTGCCACCTTCTGAGTGAATTTGAATAGGTCACTTAACCTCTCTGGGCCTTTATTTCCTCATGGGTAAAATGGAGACAAGATAACACATTCTCTAATAGGGCTATGTGGTAATCACATGAGATTATGTGTGCCCTGGGAAAATAAACTCACAGTGGAGTCCACTCAATCCCCCTCCCTTTTCAATTTATAATCCTAATCAACTTTCGCAAGCTGAGGTCAGAAAGCTTCTCAAACATACTTATTTCTGTGCGTAGTCAGTGGCTGTCCCTGAACCACTAAAAAGAACAAGACCCTTAGCAACATACCAGACTGCTGTTAAGAAGGGCTGGAGCACAGTACTATAAACATAATTATTATAATCTTGAACTCCTGGGCTCAAGCAAGCCTCTTGCTTCAGCCTCCTAAGTAGTTGGGACTACAGGTGTGTGCGACCATGCCCCACTAATGAAAAAATATTTTTTGTAGAGATAGAGTCTTGTTATGTTTCTCAGCCTGGTCTCGAACTCCTGGCCTTAAGTGACCCTTCCCACTTCAGCCTCCCCATGACAGGGAGAAGTTTACAGACATGACCCAGGCCCATTCTTCTGATGCTTTCTTTTTCCCTCTTCATCTAAAAGAACTCCTTTCACAATTTCATAAGACAGAAGTAAATATTTGCATCTCAAACACCTCAATACCGTAAGGTGGCAGGGGCAATTTGAACTTTCTGCCTAGTCTATACTACCACATAAGCTCCAGGAAGGAAGAGGCCTAATCGGGCTTATTCAATACTGTATTCCTGAACCTCACAAGCAGGAGATAATCCAGAAATAAGAAAAAAAAAAGGGGGTAGAGTTAAACACGGTATGGCTAAATAAATGCCATGCTTTCTACATGACAGCTTTTCCTTGGCAAAGTCAACCCCTACTGCTTAATAATAAAACCAATAGTCTGGCCAGGCACCCTAACTCATGCCTATAATCCCACCATTTTGGGAGGCTGAGGCAGGTGGATAATTTGAGATCAGGAGTTCGAGACCAAGCTGACCAACATGGTATTACCCCATTTCTGTGAAAAATACAAAAAAAATAGATGGGTGTGGTAGTGTATACTTGTAGTCTCAGCTACTCAGGAGGCTGAGACAGGAGAATCACCTGAACTCAGGAGGCAGAGGTTACAGTGAGCTAAGATTGCGCCACTGCACTCCAGCGTGGGCAACAGAGATAGACTCAGTCTCAAAATATAAAAACAAAACTAAACCAAAGGTCATATATTCAGCAACTTTTTTATTTTTTGAGATAGAGTCTCCTTCTGTCCCGTAGGCTGAAGTGCAGTGGTATGATCTCGGCTCACTGCAACCTCCACCTCCCAGGTTCAAGAGATTCTCCTGCCTCAGCCTACTGAGTCACTGTGACTACAGGTGCACCACCACGCCCAGCCAATTTCTGTATTTTTACTAGAGACTGGGTTTCACTATGTTGGCCAGGTTGGTCTCGAACTCCTGACCTAAGGTGATCTGCCCACCTCAGCCTCCCAAAGTGCTGGGATTACAGGCTGAGTCACCATGCCCCGTCACAACAAATACAACAAATTAACTGATAACTTACTAAGCATACAAAGTTGTACAAGGTCATTCGCTCCTACTGTCAAGATGCTCTAAATCTAGAATAAAGATAATACAAATACTTCCAAACAAGTCAGATCCCAAATAAAGACATGCACTGCACCTTTCATTAACAGACCAATGATCAACCCGCAAGTTAAGGTAAACTTATTCTTAAAGAAAGATATTTTTGGCCCAGCACAGTGGCTTACACCTGTAATTTCAACCCTTTGGGAGGCCAAGGTGGACAGATCACTTGAGACCAGCCTGGCCAACATGGTGAAACCCCGTCTTTACTAAAAATACAAAAATTAGCCAGAAATGATGACGCATACCTGTAATCCCAGCTATTCGGAGGCTGAGGCAGGAGAATCACTTGAACCCAGGAGGCGGAGGGTACAGTGAGCTGAGATCACCACACTGCATTCCAGCCTGGGTGACAGAGCGAGACTCCATCTCAAAAAAAAAAAAAAAAAAAAGATATTAAAAATAAATAAATAAATAAATAATTTTTTAAAAAAGGGCCGGGCATGGTGGCTCACGCCTGTAATCCAAGCACTTTGGAGGCCAAGGCGGATGGATCACCTGAGGTCGGGAGTTCAAGACCAGCCTGACCAACGTGGTGAAACCCCGTCTTTATTAAAAAATAAATAAATAAAAAGATATTTATCAATTTAGTGTATCCTAACTGTACAGTGTCTATAAATTCTACAGTAGTATAAAGTAATGTCCTAGGCCTGCATATTCACACACCACTCATACACTGACTCATCCCAAGCAACTTCCTGTCCTGCAAGCTCCACTCACGGTAAGTGACCTATTGAGATGTACCACTTTTATCTTTTACGTTTTATTTTTACTTATCTTTCTATGTTTAGATATGTTTAGATATACAAATAGTTATCATTATTTTACAACTGCCAACAGTATTCAGTACAGTAGCAAGACATATAGGTTTGTAGCCTAAGAGTAATACTCTACACCATAGCCTACATGTATAGTAGGTATACCATCTAGGCTTGTGTAAGTATACTCTATATTTGTACAATGATGAGAACTAAAAAATTTCTCAGAATGCATCCCCATCTATTAAGCAATGCATAAACACAGTTTCTCATCACCAAAGATGACATGAATGGCAAATAAATACATGAAAAGATGCTTAATATCACTGGGCATTAGGGAAATGTAAACTAAAACCACAATGAGGCCAGACACAGCGGCTTACACCTGTAATTCCAGCCCTTTGGGAAGCTGAGGCAGGTCAATCACTTGAGCTCAGGAGTTCAGCACCAGCAGGGCAACCTAGTGAGACCTCATGTCTACTAAAAATCAGAACAAATTACCAGGTGTAGTGGTACCTGCCTGTGGTCCCAGCCACTAAGGAGGCTGAGGCAGGAGGATCACTTGAGCCCAGGAGGTCAATGTTGCAGTGAGTTGAGATCACACCACTGCACTCCACCCTGGGTGACAGAGCAAGACCCTGTCTTAAAAAAAAAAAAAAAAAAAAGCCAGGCACGGTGCCTCATGCCTATAATCCCAGCACTTTGGGAGGCCAAGGTGGGTGGATCACTTGAGGTCAGGAGTTCGAAACCAACCTGTCCAACATCTTTACTTAAAATACAAAATTAGCCAGGTATGGTGGTGCATGCCTGTAATCCCAGCTACTTGGGAAGCTGAGGCAGGAGAATTGCTTGAACCTGGGAAGCGGAGGTTGTAGTGAGCCAAGATCGTGCCACTGTACTCCTGCCTGGGCGATAAGAGCAAAACTCCATCTAAAAAAAAAAAAAAATTCGTACACTACTAGGGGAACAGAGTATAGTACAGTCACTTTAGCAAACAGTTATTACTTTTAAAATTAAATCAACACTCAGAGGATTATATGTACCTTGGAAAAATAAACACTTGCTACAAAACCCAGCAATCTCATTTCTATGCATTCCAACCAAGAGAAATAAAATTGTATGTTCACATAAAGCCTATACATAAATAAAGGCCAGGTGCAGTGGCTCTCGCCTGTAATCCTAGAACTCTGAGAGGCTGAGGTGAGTGGATCAGGAGATTAAAAGATTGAAACCATCCTGGCCAACATGGTGAAACCCGGTCTCTACTAAAAATATAAAAAACTAGGGCGGGCGCTATGGCTTGTGCTTGTAATCCCAGAACTTTGAGAGGCCGAGGCAGGTGAATCCCCTGAGGTCAGGAGTTCAAGACCAGTCTCACCAACATGGTGAAACCCCATCTCTACTAAAAATATAAAAAATTAGCTAGGCATGGTGGCAGACACCTGTAATCCCAGCTACTCAGGAGGCTGAGACAGGAGAATCACTTGAACCCAGGAGTCATAGGATGCAGTGAACCGAGACCACATCACTGCACTCCAGCCTGGGCAAAAAAGTAAGACTCCGCCTCAAAAATAATAAAAATACAAATATAAAACTAGCCAGGCGTGGTGGTACGCACCTGTGTAGTCCCAACTACTCAGGAGGCTGAGACAAGAGAATTGCTTGAACCCAGGAGGTGGAGGATGCAGTGAGCCAAGCTGAGATTGCGCCACCGCACTCCAGCCTGGCAACAGAGCAAGACTCCATCTCAAAAACAAAACAAAACAAAACAAAAACCTGTACATAAACATTCATGCCAACTTTATTTTTAACAGCCAAAACTGCTAATTCAATGTCCACCACTAGATGAAGAACCTGGTACATGCACACAACAGACTACTACTCAACAATAAAGAGGAAGAAACTACTGGTAACATGCAAAAGTACAGATGCCCTTTTTTTTCTTTTGAGACAAGAATCTCGCTCTGTCACCCCAGCTGGAGTGCAGTGGTGTGATCATGGCTCACTGCAGCCTCACTCAACCTCCTGGGCTCAAGCCATTCTTCCACCTCAGCCTCTCAGTGTAGGGACTTCAGGCATAAGCCGCCGTACCTGGCTTCTATTCTTCTATGTTTAGTTTTTCATCATCAAGATGATGGGACTGTAGGGAAGGAACAAACACCACAGCATATAATCTTCCTTCTGGCCAAAGAGGGTATTGTGAACCTTGTTTCAGATGAGGTCTTTTTTTTTTTTTTTTTTGAGACGTAGTCTCACTGTGTCGCCCAGGCTGGAGTGCAGTGAAACCTCAACCTCCCAAGTTCAAGCAATTCTCCTGTCTCAGCCCCCAGAGTAGCTGGGGTAACAGGTACACACACGACCACGCGTCGCTAATTTTTGTATTTTTAGTAGAAACCAGGTTTCACACATTGGCCAGGCTGGTCTCAAACTCCTGACCTCAGGTGATCCGCCCACCTCTACCTCCCAAAGTGTTGGGATTTACAGGCATGAGCCAGAGATGAGGTCTTGCTGTGTTGCCCAGGGCCTTGAACTCCTGGGTTCCAGCGATCCTCCCACCTCAGCTTCCCAAGTAGCTGGGACTAAGGGGTACATGCCATCACACCTAGCCATTTTGTGAACTCTTGACAATGCTCCTCTCTGCAGACAGAAAGTTCAGTGTGCTTAGAAGTTAAATGCGAAGAAAGAGGAGGCTGTGTGCAGTGACTCACACCTGTAATCCCAACACTTTGGGAGGTCAAGGCAGGAGGCTCACTTGAGCCCAGGAGTTCAACACCAGCCTGGGCAACAGAGCAAGGTCCTGTCTCGGGGAAAAAAAAAAAAATTAGCCGAACATGGTGGTACACACCTGTACCCCCAAGTACTCAGCAGGTTGACGTGGAATGATTGCTTGAGCCTAAGAATTCAAGGTTACACAATTATAATAAACTATGATTGTGAAACTGCACTTCAACCTGGGGCAACAGGCAAAGACTGTCTCCAAAAAAAAAAGTTGTCAAAGGGAGGTGGGTGTGGTGGTACATGCCCATAGTCCCAGCTTCTCAGGAGGCAGGAGGATCATCTGGGCTCAGGAGTTCTAGGTCAGCATGAGCAACATGAGACCCTGTCTCTTAAGAACAAAAGGGGAGGGAAAGAGAGAAGGGGAGGGAGGGGGAGAATGGAAGGGGTGAGAGAGACAGAGAAACAAAGAGAAAGGAAGAAATAAAAAGGAGAGAAAGGCAGCAAGGAAGAGGGGAGGGGACAGGGGAAGGGAGGGAGAGGGTAGGCAGCAAGGAAGAGGGGAGGGGAGGAGGCAGTGAGGAAAGATGAAGAAAAAAGAAACCACAGTGAAAGGCCGGTGGCTCACACCTGTAATCCCAACACTTTGGGAGGCCAAGGCAGAGGACTACTTGAGGCCAGAGGTTCAAAACCAGCCTAGGTAACACCGTCTCTACAAAAAAAATTTTTAATTGTAGGGCACAGCACTTTGGGAGGCCGAAGCAGGCAGCCTGAGCTCAGGAGTTTGAGAACAGACTAGGCAACATGGTAAGACCCTGTCTCTACGAAAAATACAAAAAATTAATCAGGTATGATGGCGCATGCATGTGGTCCCAAGCTACTCGGGAGGCTGAGGAAGGAGAACTGCTTGAACTCAGGAGGCAGAGGTTAGAGTGAGCAGAAATCGAGCCACTGCACTCCAGCCTGGGTGACAGAGCAAGACCTTGTCTCAAAAAAACAAAAATTGCAGGGTGTGGTGGTGCATGTGCCTGTGGTCCAGTTACTCAGGAGGTTGAGGCAGGAGAATCGCTTGAGCCCAGGAGTTCAAGGCTGCAAAAAGCCATGATCACAATACTGTACTCCAACCTAGGCAATACAGCAAAATCCTGTCTCAAAAATTAAATACATAGGCCACGCACAGTGGCTAACACCTGTAATCCCAGCACTTTAGGAGGCCAAGGCAGGCGGATCACCCGAGGTTGGGAGTTTAACACCAGCCTGACCAACATGGAGAAACCACATCTCCACTAAAAGTACAAAATTAGCCGGACACGGTGGCGCATGCCTGTAATCCCAGCTACTCAGGAGGCTGAGGCAGGAGAATTGTTTGAATCCAGGAGGCAGAGGTTGCAGTGAGCCGAGATTATGCCATCGCACTACAGCCTGGGCAACAAAAGCAAAACTCTGTCTCAAAATAAATAAATAATAAACAAATAAATAAAAAACATACATAAGAATAGAAAATATTAAGACTTGGGCCGGGCGCAGTGGCTCAAGCCTGTAATCCCAGCACTTTGGGAGGCTGAGGCGGGTGGATCACGAGGTCAAGAGATCGAGACCATCCTGGTCAACATGGTGAAACCCCGTCTCTACTAAAAAATACAAAAAATTAGCTGGGCATGGTGGCACGTGCCTGTAATCCCAGCTACTCAGGAGGCTGAGGCAGGAGAATTGCCTGAACCCAGGAGGCGGAGGTTGCGGTGAGCCGAGATCGCGCCATTGCACTCCAGCCTGGGTAGCAAGAGTGAAACTCCGTCTCAAAAAAGAAAAGAAAATATTAAGACTTTAGTATCTCACTTTTTAAGTAAGGTATTCTTTCTCTTTTAACAGATAAAGAAACTAAGCCTGAGAATGACTAACTTGCCCATTCAAACATCTGACCATGTAGTAAGTGCCAACCATGGTTCCAGGAAATAGGAATACAATCAATAGTGAACAAAACAAAGTTCCTGCTTTCAAGGAGCTTAAGTTTTAGTTACTGAAGAGTAAGCCATGATTCCAGCTTAGACTGGGGTTGCCAGATAAAATTCAAGATGCTCAGTTAAATCTCAACTTTAGATAATTTTCTCCTATGGAATTTGAGACACAATTATACTAAAAAATTAGTCAATGTTCCTCAAGAATTAAATATAACTGAGTGTCCTATATTTTTATTTACCAAATCTGACAACTCCAGCTTAGATATGCCCTCAAAACTCTTCCCTAATCCTTTTACTGCATTTCTGTGGCTCTAAAACAGTAACTTTTTTGACTATATCAATGAAAAGTTACTTTTTAAAAGAAATTTTTGACTGGGCATAGTGGCTCATGCCTGTAATTTCAGCACTTTCGGAGGCCAAGGTGGGTGGATCACCTGAGCCCAGGAGTTCAAGACCAGCCCTAACAACATGGCAAAACCCGTCTCTACTAAAAACACAAATAAACTAGCCAGACATGGTGATGGGCACCTGTAATCCCAGCTATTCGAGAGGCTGAGGCAGGAGAATCACTTGAACCCAACAGGCAGAGGTGAGCCGAGATCACACCATTGTACTGTTGTACTGTTGCCTGGGCAAAACTCCATCTCAAAAAAAAAAAAGAAAAGGAAAGAAAATAATTCTTTCAATAATGCAATGCATCCTAACACTTCTTATTGTTTTTCATTTTTCTAAAAATGCTTGTCATACCCCACTAATGTGATTTCACAATCTACTAAGAAATCATGACCTGCAGTTTGAAAAATATTTTGGGAGATCAAAAAAATCATTTAACCTTGTATTATGAGTCACCATTATGAGCACATTAACTACACTGTGCTATAAAATAGTAATGCCCCTAGGGCCTAAGGTATACAGCTATAATCTTACAGTCAAAACTCCCAGGCTGGGCGTGGTGGCTTAGGCCTGTAATCCCAGTACTTCGGGAGGCTGAGGCGGGTGAATCACCTGAGGTCAGGAGTTGGAGACCAGCCTGGCCAACACAGTGAAACCCGTCTCTACTAAAAATACAAAAATTAGCTGGGCATGGTGGCAGGCGTCTGTAATCCCGGCTACTTGGAAGGCTGAGGCAGAAAGATCACTTGAAGCCAGGAGGCAGAGGTTCCAGTAAGCCAAAATTGTGCCATTGCATTCCAGCCTGGACAACAGAGCGAGACTCTGTCAAAAAAAAGAAAAAAAAGGCTAGGTGTGGTGGCTCACGCCTGTGGTCCCAGCACTTTGGGAGGCCAAGGCAGGCAGATCATCTGAGGTCAGGAGTTGGAAGCCAGCCTGGCCAACATGGGGAAAAACCGTCTCTACTAAAAATACAAAATTTAGCCCGGCGTGGTGGCAGGCATCTACAATCCCAGCTACTCAGGAGGCTGAGGCAGAATTGCTCGAACCCAGGAGGCAGAGGTTGTAGTGAGCTGAGATCATGCCACTGCACTCCAGCCTGGGCGACAAGAACAAAAATCCATTCCCTCCAAAAATCCCTCCCAAAAAGACACTTTTTGAGCTCTGTGTCTGTTTTTTAATAATTCTCCAGTCTGTTTTGTTTTTTGAGACAAGGTCTCATTGTAACACTTGGGCTGGAGTGTAGTGACGTAACCATGGCTCACCTCGACCTCCAGACTCAAATGATCCACCCTCCTTAGCCTCCCAAGTAGTTGGGACTACAGGTGCGCAGGACGATGCCCAGCTAAATTTTGTGTATCAATTATTTTTTGTCAAGATGAGGTTTCCCTGTGTTGTCCAGGCTGGACTTGAATTCCTGGGCTCGAGTAATCCACCTGCTTCAGCCTCCCAAAGTGGTGGGATTACAGGTGTGAGCTACCATGCCCAAGTCACCATTATTTCTCCTTTTTTTTTGAGACAAAGTCTTGCTCTGTCACCAAGGCTGGTGTGCAGTGGCACAATCTGAGCTCACTGCAACCTTCACCTCTTGGGTTCAAGTGATTCTCCTGCCTCAGCCTCCCAAGTAGCTGGGGTTACAGGTGCCCCCGGCCTGGCTAATTTTTTAAAAAATATTTTTAGTAGAGACAGGGTTTCACCATGTTGCCCAGGTTGGTCTTGAACTGCTGACCTCAACCGACCCACCCTCCTTGGCCTCCCAAAATGCTGAGATTAAGGCATAAGCCACCGCACTCAGCCAGGTCTTTCAACTTTCTAACATGCTACTGTTATTTCTCATGGCTGTCAATATGTCTCTGAAAGTATTACTTTTCTACTTACTGCCAATATGTAAATCAGAAAAGAAACCTAGATAGAATCATGTGTAAAGTAAATGTAAGTTCTCAAAGAGGCCATAAAGAACTCTCCAGACCAGAGGCTGAAGCAGGAGGATAGCTTAAGCCCAGGAGTTGGAGGCCAGCCTGGGCAACATAACAAGACCCAAATTTCATCAAAAAACAAAACAGACAAAAAAAACTCCCCTTTCTATAATCTACTCAAGCTTCAGTGAAAAGACATTTTGTCTTCAATTCCTGATTTCTTTTTTCTCTTCTTTTTTTTTCTTTTCTGCCCACCTGCAACTGTCTTGATCAAGTTATGCTTTTTTTTTTTTTTTAAAGAGACGAGGTTTTGCCATGTTGGGCAGTGGGCACTCCAGCCTTAGCAACAGAGCCAGATCCTGTCTCAAAAAAAAAAAAAAAAAAAAAAGAAAGAAAAGTAAAAGAAGAAAGAAAGAAAGAAATTGGCATTTTATAGCCACTTGACTCAACTTCAGGGCTTAAACTATAAGCAATCTATATAAGAATCTTTAAACATTAATGAGAATTTCAAATTTTCACATGAATGCAAACAGCAAATAAAAAGGTAAGGTTAACAGCTGTGATAAGTTTCATAACCAACCCAAACTCATAAAAATACTAAACCAGGACGAGTACCGTGGCTCACGCATATAATCCCAACACTTTGGGATGCCGAGGCGGGTAGACTACTTGAAGTCAGGAGTTCAAGACCAGCCTGGCCAACATGGTGAAATCCCATCTCTACTAAAAATCCAAAAAAATTAGCCAGGTGTGGTGGCACATGCCTATAATCTTAGCTACTCAGGAGCCAGAGACAGAAGAATCGCTTGAACACGGGAGGCGGAGGTTGCAGTGAGCCAACAAACATCCTGCCGCTGCAATCCAGCCTGGGTGACAAAGCAAGACTCTGTCTCCAAAAATAAATAAATAGCCAGGCATGGTGGCTCATGCCTGTAATCCCAGCACTTTGGGAGGCCAAGGGAAGCAGATCATAAGGTCAGGAGTTCGAGACTAGCCTGGCCAACATGGCAAAACTCCATCTCTACTAAAAATACAAAAATTAACCAGGCATGCTGGAGGACACCTGTAGTCCCAGCTACTCAGGAAGCTGAGGCAGGAGAATCACTTGAACCCGGGAAGTGGAGGTTGCTGTGAGCCGAGACTGTGCCACTGTACTCCAGCCTGGGTGAAAAGAGCAAGACTCCATCTCAAAAATAAATAAATAAATAAATAAATAAAAATACTAAACCGCTAAAAATAATAAAACCAGGCCAGGTACGGTGGCTCACGCCTGTAATCCCATCACTTTGGGAGGTCGAGGTGGGCAGATCACAAGGTCAGGAGTTCGAGATCAGCCAGTCAACATAGCAAAGCACTGTCTCTACTAAAAATACAAAAATTAGCCAGGTGTGGTAGCACACACCTGTAGTCCCAGCTACTTGGGAAGCTGAGGCAGGCGGAGCGCTTGAACTAGGAGTCAGAGGTTGCAGTGAGCTGACACCACGCCACTGCACTACAGCCTGGGTGACAAAGCGAGACTCCGTCTCAAAAAAAAAATAATAATAACAATAATAAAAAAACCAGGCCAGTCCTGGTGCCTGAAGCCTATAATCCTAGCACTTTGGGAGGCCAAGGTGGGCAGATCACTTGAGGTCAGGAGTTCAAGACCAGTCTGACCAACATGACGAAACCCCATCTCTACTAAAAATACAAAAATCAGCCAGGCGTAGGGCACACACCTATAATCCCTATACTCGGGAGGCTGAGGCAGGAGAATCACTTGAAGCAGGGAGGCAGAGTCTGCAGTGAGCTGAGATCATACCATGGCATTCCATTCTGAGTAACAGAGTGAGACCCTAACCCCCCCCACACCCACACACAAATAATAATTAAAAAACCAGGCCGGGCGCGGTGGCTCACGCCTGTAATCCCAGCACTTTGGGAGGCCGAGGCGGGTGGATCACGAGGTCAAGAGATCGAGACCATCCTGGTCAACATGGTGAAACCCCGTCTCTACTAAAAATACAAAAATTCAGCTGGGCATGGTGGAGTGTGCCTGTAATCCCAGCTACTCAGGAGGCTGAGGCAGAAGAATTGCCTGAACCCAGGAGGCGGAGGTTGCGGTGAGCGGAGATCGTGCCATTGCACTCCAGCCTGGGTAACAAGAGTGAAACTCCGTCTCAAAAAAAAAAAAAAAAAAAAAAAAAAAACCAGCCCAGCATAGTGGTTCATGCCTATAATCTCAGCACCGTGGGAAGCCAAGGAGAGCAACTGCTTGAGGTCATGAATTCAAGGCCATCCTGGGCAACAAGGTAAAACCCGTTTCTACAAAAATAAATAAATAAATAAAAAAGAGGTCGGGAGCAGTGGCTCACACCTGTAATTCCAGCACTTTGAGAGGCTGAGGCAGGAGAATCACCTGAGGTCAGGAGATTTAGACTAGCCTGGTCAACATGGTGAAACCCTTTCTCTACTAAAAATACAAAAATCAGCCAGGTGTACTGGCCTATGCCTATAATCCCAGCTACTCAGGAGGCTGAGGCATGATAATCACTTGAACCCAGGAGGCGGAGGTTGCAGTGAGTCGAGACCCTGCCACTGCACTCCAGCCTGGGCAACAGAGCCAGACAAAAATTTATCTGGACATGGTGGCGCATGCCCGTGGACCCACCTACTCAGGAGGCTGAGGTTGGAGGATCGCTTGGGGCTGAGAAGTTGCGGTTGCAATGAGCCATTATCACGCCACTGCACTCCAGGCCTGGGTGACAGAGCTAGATGCTGTCTCAAAAAATAAATAAATAAGGTCAGGCGCAGTGGCTCACACCTGTAATACCAGCACCTTAGAAGGCCAAGATGGGTAGATCACCTAAGGTAACGGGTTCAAGACCAGTCTGGCCAACATGGTGAAACCCTATCTCTACTAAAAATACAAAAATTAGCCGGGTAAGGTGGTAAAAGGCTGTAATCTCAGCTACCTGGGAGGTGGAGGTTGCAGTGAGCTGAGATAGTGCCACTGCATTCCAGCCTGGGTGACAGAGCGAGACTCTGTCTCAAAATAAATAAATAACTAAGGTTTTAACATTTAAGTAGATTTCACACCACATAAGTACAGAACTACATACATAAAAAACAAAAATAAGAAAACAGACTTCCTATTTTAGCAAGCCAAAATCAAGGTTACAAGAAGTTATCCTGAAGGGCAAGGACTGCTTGTAGCTGTATTCCTTAAAACAGGGTCCATGGCCTGCTAGGAACCAGACTGCTCAACAGGAGCTGAGTGAGCATTACCGCTTGAGCTCTGCCTCCTGTCAGATCAGGTACAGTATTAGGTTCTCACAGGAGCACAAACCCTACTGGGAACTGCATGGTAAGGGATGTAGGTTGTGTACTCCTTATGAGAATCTAACAAATGCCTAATGATCTGAAGTGGAACAGTTTCATCCCAAAATGAAACTGTCCCTGCCCCTGTGGAAAAACCATCTTCCACAAAACTGGTCTCTAGTGTCAAAAAGGTTGGGAGCCATTGCCTTAAAATACACAGCATAATCTTGTTTATATATCTCCATTTATTTAGAGGGAGGGGCCCGGAACTTAAAATTTAAAAATAAAAATAAAGGAAGAGGACCAGCACAGTGGTGCACACCTGTAATCTCAGCACTTTGGAAAGCTGAGACAGGAGGACCGTTTGAGCCCAGGAATTTGAGACCAGTCTGGGAAACATGGCAGGACCCTGTCTCTAAAAAAATTTAAATGTTAGCCAGCTGGTGTGCACATGTAGTCCCAGCTACTCAGGAGGCTAAGGCAGCAGAAATACTTGAGCCCCAAAGATTGAGGCTGCACTCCAGCCTGGGTGACAGAGGGAGACCCTGACTCTAAAAAGTATAACTATCTCTCAAAGCTTAGGGTGCTTGCCTTCCATTTTTAAGATTTAGGGATTTTGTTGTTGTTGTTGTTGAAGAGACAGAGGAGGCAGGTCGAGGTGGCTCTGCCTGTAATCCCAGCACTCTGGGAGGCTGAGGCAGGCAAATCACCTGAGTTCAGGAGTTTAAAACCAGCCTGGCCAACATGGGTGAAACTCCATCTCTACTAAAAATGCAAAAATTAGCTGGGCATTGTAGCACATGTCTGTAATCCCAGCTACTTGGAGGCTGAGGCAGGAGAATAGCTTAAACTTTGGAGTCAGAGGTTGCGTGAGCCAAGATTGTGCCACTGTACTCCAGCCTGGGCAAAAGAGTAAGACTCTGTATCCAAAAAAAAAAAAAAAAATTAGAAGGGAAAAGTTATAAAAGGGAGACCCCAAAAAAAAAAAAAAAAAGTACTTTCACTTAAAAAGCCAGGTATGGGGCCGGGTGCGGTGGCTCACGCCTGTAATCCCAGTACTTTGGGAGGCCGAGGCGGGTGGATCACGAGGTCAAGAGATCGAGACCGTCCTGGTCAACATAGTGAAACCCCGTCTCTACTAAAAATACAAAAAATCAGCTGGGCATGATGGCGCATGCCTGTAATCCCAGCTACTCAGGAGGCTGAGGCAGGGGAACTGCCTGAACCCAGGAGGCGGAGGTTGCGGTGAGCCGAGATCGCGCCATTGCACTCCAGCCTGGGCAACGAGAGCGAAACTCCGTCTCAAAAAAAAAAAAGCCAGGTGTGGTGGCTCACGCCTGTAATCCCAGCACTTTGGGAGGCTGAGGCAGGAAGATCACCTGAGGTCAGGAGTTTTAGATCAGCCTGACCAACATGTTAGTAGAAACCCCATTTCTACTAAAAATACAAAAATTAGCTGGACATGGTGGCATGTACCTGTAGTCCCAGCTACTCAGGAGGCTGAGGCAGGAGAATCGCTTGAACTCGAAAGGCAGGGGTTGCAGTGAGCTAAAATGGCACCACTACACTCCAGCCTTGGGCAACAAACTAAGACTCTGTCTCAAAAAAAAAAAAAAAAAAAAAAGGATACAGTAGCAGGCATGTCCCTTAATAAGCTGTTTACATCTCCACTGAAGTTGTCATAATCATTTGAAATAGGTTAAAAAAAAAAAAAAATGGGGTTTTGTTCACGCTCAACTATTTATACAACATCAAAATACTATCACTATCTAGTCAAAATAGAAAATTCTAAGGAAAACTCTTCTAAAACCTTAAAATTCCTTTCAAGGTAAAAAACCATACTTTGCTAAGGCAACAGTTCTAAAATAGCTGTAGCTATTAAGACCAAAAAAAAAATGAGATCCTCCTTTGTTGTTTTTTGGGTTTTCTTTGGTTTGATGTTTTTTTCTTTTGAGCTGGAGTCTTGCTCTGTCACCCAGGCTGGAGCACAATGCCGAGATCTCAGCTCACTGAAACCTCCTCCTCCTGGGTTCAAGCAATTCTTCTGCCTTAGCCTCCCAAGTCGCTGGGACAACAGGAGCATGCCACCACAACCAGCTCAGCTTACTTTTGTATTTTTAGTAGAGATGGGGTTTCACCATGTTAGCCAGGATGGTCTCCATCTACTCACCTCGTGATCTGCCCCCCTCGGCTTCCCGAAGTGCTGGGATTAGAGGCTTGAGCCACCGTGCCTGGCCAATAGCCATGTTTTGACTTAAAGGAGGATCTCAAGGCCAGACACAGTGGCTCACACCTGTAATTGCATAACCATATATTCTTTTTTTTTTTTTTCTGAGACGGAGTATCTTACTCTTGCCCAGGCTGGATCTCGGATCACTGGAACCTCTGCCTCCCAGCTTCAAGCGATTCTCCTCCCTCAGCTTCCCAAGTAGCTGGGATTACAGGTACCCACCACCATGCCCGGCTAATTTTTGTATTTTTAAGAGACGGGGTTTCTCCATGTTAGTCAGGCTGATCTCAAACTCCGGACCTCAGGTGATCCGCCTCAGGTGAAATCCCATCTCTATTAAAAATACAAAACTTGCCGGGCGCGGTGGCTCAAGCCTGTAATCCCAGCACTTTGGGAGGCCGAGGCAGGTGGATCACCAGGTCAAGAGATTGAGACCATCCTGGTCAACATGGTGAAACCCCGTCTCTACTAAAAAATACAAAAAATCAGCCGGGCATGGTGGCGCTTGCCTGTAATCCCATCTACTCAGGAGGCTGAGGTAGGAGAATTGCCTGAACCCAGGAGGCAGAGGCTGCGGTGAGCCGAGATTGCGCCATTGCACTCCAGCCTGGGTAACAAGAGTGAAAACTCTGTCTCAAAAAAAAAAAAAAAAAAAAAAATACAAAACTTAGCTGGGTGTGGTGGCACGTGCCTGTAATCCCAACTACTTGGGAGGCAGAGGCATAAGAACTGCTTGAACCCAGGAGGTGGAGGTTGCAGTGAGCCAAGATCGCACCACTGCACTCCAGCCTGGTGACAGAGCGAGACTCCGTCTCAAAAAAAGATAGAAACTGATGCAAGTTTTGGCCCAAACTTAAAAAGTTTACTTTCTCCACATACTTGAAACAAAAGCTAAACTAATTAGGTAAATAAATAAGCCCAAAAGAAAATAACACATGCCTCTTTGGTTACTAACAGCCATCTACAATTTACCTCTAATGACGTCAAATGTCAATTAACTTTTTTGGTCTAACTTCAGAGATGGTTAGTATCAATATGCACATAGAAGAATAACAAAGGATGATGCCATTTAAACCTTATAAATTACTAATGAGGCCACATGACTAATTAATCCAGATAAAAAGCAAATGGCTAAATACCAGACCTTCAAATCTTTGCTCAAATGTTAGCTCCTCAATGAAGCCTCCCCTAATCCATTTAAAATTGTAACCCATTCCCCTCCCCATGCTCCCTATACCTTTAATCTGCTTTCTTCTAATCCCATAGCTCTTAATTGCTATTATGTACAGGTTGCTAATTTAATGTCTCATTGTCTGCCTAGTCACATTAGAATGTAAACTCCAGAAGAGCAGTATCTTTGTTTTATTCACTGATTCATCCCAAGAATCCTTTGTACATAGATGCTTCAATAAAGTTATGGTCTATGTAGATATTTTAGGCCCTTCTAGAAGGTATTTAACTGCAAGAGATGAACAGTCTCACTGATATCTAAATGGAAATGGAAGCATGATGAACAACTACATTAAATCACAGCACTCTTTTGTTTGTTTTTTTGAGACAGAGTCTCACTCTGTTGCCCAGGCTGGAGTGCAATGGCACGATCTTGGCTCACAGCAACCTCTGCCTCCCAGGCCCAATTCTCCTGCCTCAGCCTCCCGAGTGGCTGGAATTACAGGCACCTGCCACCGTGCCCAGCTAAACAGCACAATTTCTAAGTTGCAATGCCTCAAGAGAAAGCAGCAGTAAAAATACTAAGCTGAAAATCACTAAAAGAAAAAGGTTTTATTCACACTGAATCCTGAGTAACAGAATATCCTGAATAGAGTAACAGAATTGTAAATCCATTTTTTTTTTAAATGAGGAAGGAAAAGTAGAAGAAGAAACGACGAGTTAAACAGTGAAAATTCCCAACAGTGCCATGAAATTACATAAAAGTTACCAAAGATAACTTGGTCATAGGCTAGAAGCTAATAAAAAACACTTTCAGATGAAAAAGGGAGGTTGACAACAGTAACAAAACTTTAGAACAGTTCCTCAAGAACTTCATTCCTGCACTTTACTCACTACTATCATCAGGATACAGCAAGTATCCTCTTTAATAATAGTGGTTACAGGTTTCAAAATATCTTCACATATATTACCTTATTAAATCCTGAGAAAAACCAAATTAAACTCAAACATAAATAATCTGGTAACTAACAAAAGCACTTAATAATGTATGCACTTGACAGTAAAAATGCAACTTTTCCTTTGAAAATTCCCCACGATATTTGACAAACTACGAAGAGACATTTTATGGAAGGGCAACTTTTTTTGGCACTGGAAGTAATATAAGTCTTTTGAAGAATAACAGAGTACAGCTAGAAAGAGCCATAAAAATCCTGAAACCCTTTGACCTAGTAAAACCACTCTTGGGTGCTTTCTCTAAGGAAATAGTTATACTGAAGCAAAACCTATTAGTATAAAAACGTTGGCCAGGCTTGATAGCTCACGCCTGGCCCGCGAATCACAAGGTCAAAAGACGGAGACCATCCTGGCCAACATGGTGAAGCTCCATCTCTACTAAAAATACAAAAATTAACTGGTCGTGGTGGCCTGTAGTCCCAGCTACTCGGGAGGCTGAGGCAGAAGAATCATTTGAACCTGGGAGGTGGAGACTGCACTGAGCCAAGATGGTGCCACTGCACTCCAGCCTGGAGTCAGAGCAAGACTGCATTTCAAAAAAAAAAAAAAAAAAGTTCACTGCACCACTATCTATAATAACGAAAAAGTGTAAACCCAAATCACAACAATAGAATGGTTAGGTAAAAACCCTAATTTTTTTTTTTAATACTGGCCAGGCAAAGTGGCTCATGCTTATAATCCCAGCACTTTAGAAGGCCCAGGCAGGTGGATCACCTGAGGTCAGGAGTTCAACACCAGCCTGGGCAACATGGTGAAACCCTGTCTCTACTAAAAATACAAAATTTAGCTAGGCGTGGTGGCACATTCCTGTAGTCCCAGCTACTAAGGAGGCTGAGGAGAATCCCTTGAACCCAGGAGGCAGAGGTTGTTAACGAGCTGAGATCATACCACTGCACTCCAGACTGGGCAACAGAGTGAGACTCTGGCTCAAAAAAAAAAAAAAAAAAAAAAAAGAATAAAATAACATTCAAGGAAAAAGGCTAACTACAAAGTAACATACACACTACCACTACTACATAAAAATGAAAAGGTTAAAAAGCAAAAGTAAGAATTAGACTGATGGTCGGGCACAGTGGCTCACACCTGTAATCCTGGCACTTTGGGAGACTCAGGCTGGGGGACCACTTGAGGTCTGGCCAGCCTGGCTAACATAGTGAAAACCTGTCTCTATTAAAAATACAAAAATTGGCCAGGAGTTGGAGACTAGTCAGGCCAACATGGCAAAACCCCATCCTCACTAAAAATACAAAAAAATTGGCTGGGTGTGGTGGCAGGTACCTGTAAACCCAGCTACTCGGGAGGCTGAGGCAGGAGTATCCCTTGAGCCCAGGAGGCGGAGACTGCAGTGAGCTGAAAGGCCACTGCACTTTAGCCTGGGTGACAGAGGGAGACTCCGTCTCAAAAAAAATATATATATATTCTAATATTGTGATTACATTGTCTTCCCCAAAACAGCCACCTTCGAAAATGTGTATGACAATTAAAGACAGAATAAATCCCTTCTGAAAGTCATGAAAAGCTATTCACACACACACACACAAAAAAAACAAAAGTCAAATTATAAAATATTTCTTAAAGCAGATTTCCAGACTTTCAAGAATATTTCGCTATCTCAAAACTTGTCAAACCCAATGCTGCATTTTCTTATTTCACCCTTGCTCTCAGAAACTTATTTTCATTGCTGATACGCAAAAACCAAAGGGAGGCGATTCCAGAAGTTGAAACTTATTTACAAGGAATGCAGTAAAGTGATTCAAAATTCAAAGTAATTCTACAAGTACATTAACAATCTGCACAAGAATAAAATTTCACATTATACAAATCCAACACAGTAAATAAAATTTCACCTATTCATCAAAAAGAATAAGGGCTACCATTTAGGTCTCGAGTAAAAGAATATAAAGCAAGGAAAAATCTAAATTAATCTTAAATTGTTGTAAAGCCTCAAGGAACAAAAAAAGACCTTGTGGAACTAAAACATTCCAAATATCTCTGATCACTCAAACTATTCTGAAGCAAATTCTGCTATAATCTAATTTTTAAGCCTAAGAGTCAATGCAACTTAAAATCCTTAGTTTTAATTTGTATGTATCTGAACAAGTTGAAAATATCTGCCAAATCTCCTTCTAATACCTAAGAAAGTGAAAGCAGAATGCATCATTTTCTACAAAAATTCTAGTTAAAATTTTTTCATTCTTCACTAGATGCCAACAAAAAAGGGAAACTGAAGTTACTCTACGACGGGAAATGATCACTTCACCTGAACTAGTTTGGCTAAGTAGTAGCTGGGATGCTTCAGACTCAGAGAAGTTGGGGTGGGGGTGTGTGGCGGGGGACGGGACGGGGCATGTAAAGTCAAATAACTGACAGGCTATTGAAGGGAAGAGAATTCCTAAAAAACCAGCTGATTCCTCTTGATGGGGAACTTCTGTTGTAAATAAAAATTATTTAGAAATGGATTGGTGAAAATGTGTTTTCAAAAAGAAAACTCAGGTGCCTGAAAAATCGTCTTATCCCACCTTCCAAAGCTCAAGATGTCTAAGGAGGACGCCGGTCACTGGCCCTGCCAAGCCGGCGGCCTAGGCCTAAGGGAGGCACAGTAGTGCCTGCAACACGGATGGACTTGGGGCACAGGGGAAATGGACTTGCGTGCCCTTGGTAAGCTCTGGCGGCACTCCCGAAGTTAAGGACACCGGCCACAATGGAATGGAGTCTATTGACATTTGCTTCTCCGTTTGAACACTAAGCATTTTCTTAGTTCGTGAAATGCGAACTGACAATCACCACCCCCCCACACACACCCTCAACAGGCCCTCCTGCACGAACACACCCTCCAGAGTCAAACCCAGTTAGCCGGGACAACACTGATCCCTCGCCCGGTCTCTACCACAACCCCGGGTTAGGTGGGAAAAAGACACTAGTAAACATTTCTGCCTTCAGAAACCCCACCACGTCCCCTGCTGCAATCTCTCTCTCCTAGCATTTCCGAAATTGGGGCGGGGATTGGGAAAAGTGCGCAGGGTGCCCGCTCCCTGCCACCAGAACCGCCACCCCGTATCTCCTGGGTCCAGCCTGGATCCGGCCCTCGCCCACCACTGTTCACAGGCGCCTTCTCCACCGCGGCCTCGGAACAGCAATGCGGATCGGCCGCCACCCGCGCGCCGGAGAGGCCAGGCGGGGGAAGAAGGGAGGCCGGGCACTCCCCACCCCTTCCCTTCCCCAGGAGGGGGAAGGCGGGACGCTGCGGGAGGCTGCACGGAGCCCCAAGATTCCACGGGAGTTCGGGAGCCCCCGCCGCAGCCTCGGAATCAAACGGGGAGGGGTGCGGGGGCCAAGGCCCACCTGTCTCCACCCCGTCTTCCGATCTTTTCCAGGACTGGGAGGGGGCGGGGAGAGGAGCCCCGACAGACCCTGATGATTCCGGAGGAGCCCAGTGCCTACCCCTTAAACGGGCACGGGGGACGCGGCCCTAACTTCTCCCCTTCTGAGATGTCCCCCACGGTGGGGGACGACATGTTCCAGAAAACGACACTAAAGCCTCCAGACCCCTCCAACGTTCACGTCTAAACTGGGGGTGGGACGCTGCCCAAGCATACCCCTGCTGCGGGCGGAGGAGGCGTGCGGAAAGGGGAGCCAGGGGTGACCACAGTCGCGACCCGAGAACTCCTCCCAACACGCGTGGGGAGGGGAGGCCGCTCGCTCCCTCCATCTTGACCGCTGGGGGAGGGGGCGGGGATGCTGCGGGAGGCTGGACAGGCCTGACAATCCCAGAAGACCCCCGCGGCGCCCCCCAGCCGAGCCTCGGGACTCAGGCCCGGGCGAGTCCCCCACAAGCCGCCAGCCCCCAGCCCACCTCGGGCAGCCCTGCCGGTCATGGGGCGGGGACCGCAGCGCCAGCCGCGGGGGAAGGGACGCCGGGCCCAGAGCGGAGGGGGCTGGGGTGCCGACACCCACCTGCCCAGGCCGGGCCTCCCGCTGCTGGCGGTCGCCGCGGCCGCCGAGGAAGAGGGTGCCGTGGCCGAGGACGAGGAGACAGAGGACGAGGACGGCGAAGGCGCGACGGCGGGCGACGCGAGAAGGCCGCTGCTGCCGGGCTTGCGGACATTGGCGGCCGCAGGCGGCTGCGGCTGCTGCTGCTGCTGTTGCTGCTGCTGTTGCTGCTGCTGCTGGGGCTTCAGCGACATGGTGAGGGGCCCATACACCGGCTCGCACGCCGGGCGGGGACAGCTGGGAGCCGGGCGCGCCGAGGAGTCGCCGGAGCGCGGCGGGGACGCGAGAGCGCCGAGCGGGGAGGCGCGGGTTGGCGCGGCCGGGGAGCCGCCCGGGCTGACGAGGGGGAAAAGGAGGACGAAGAAGGGGCGGGGAGGCCCGCCGAGACCGAGGAACCGCCGGAAGCCGGACCGGGATGCGCCGCCGCCGTTGCCGTTGCTACCAAAACAGTCTGAGGCAGAGGGAGGCGAGCGCTGCTGGGAGGGAGGGGGGCCAGGGCCGGGCGGGGGAGGGGCGGCGGAGGGATACGGGCCCGGTACCGCGCCACCGCCGCCCCGCCCGCTTCGCCGTGCCGGCCGCGGGAGCGAGCGCCGCCCCGGCCACCTAGCTACGGCGAAGCGGCGAGGCTCGGTGGCCGCCGCGGGACTCTGAGGAGCTGCGGCCGCTGAGCGCATCGGAGGCCGGGTGCACCGAGGCGCCGGGTGGGCGCTGAGGTACGGATTGGGACTCTTTACCGGAAGTCGGAGGAGTCGGGCGGAAGTAGATCGTGAGGCGGCACGGGACCGGGAGGGACACGTGAAGAGCGGGCGCAGCGCTGGGCCGTGTTCGCGGGGGTCGGGTGAGGGCCAGGCGGCAGGCCCTTCCCGGATCCGCCCTCTCGAGGCGGGTCTGCCCTTCGGGGAGGGCGTGTCGGTCTTAGCCTCTGGGGCCTGCCTGGTGTGGAGAACAGCAGGGAAGCGTTTCTTCTCCCACTGTATTCCTTCAGCGTCCTCACACTCCTGCAGGGACCTTGTTTGCCCCCACCTGATGCAACCCAGAAAATGGACTGCGAGTTCCTTGGGGCGGAGAATGTGTCTTGCTACGTGTAAAGCACCTACAACCCTGCCAGACTCAGGGGACACAGCATCCCGCCGTTTTCCTGCCGTCCCCGGCCGGGCGCACACTAGGCTCTCCAGTGCCTCTGGGCACCTCCCAGGCAGGCCGAGCTGCCCTGCGCTGCTGAGGCTGGAGTGGAGAAACCCTCCGGGGCCACCCACATCTGGGTACCTTTTCCCCACTTTTTCCACCCCAGCCGCGAAAACTCTTCTAGGTATCTGACCTTCATTTGAACCTACGTTCCCTCATTTGAACTTCTTTTTCCTCATTCACGAGATTCTAAAGGAAATATGCGGGACTGAGACTGGTAGAGCTAAGGATAAGCAGACCTCACAAGAACGTGCGAACTTTAGACCTTGTACCCTTTAGAAGTTTTAATTTAACTTAGCCAGCCAGCACAGTAGACCCTTTTTAAAATGTGTTGCATGTAAACTGGAAGCAAGTAGATAACTTTTTTTATTACCTTGAGTAGTGAATCTAGTGTTTTTTAGTGAAATGACTTCAGGAAATAATAGAGGAAGAAACACCAAAATTCCCCTTCAGTGTCCTAGAATTGTCCAGATAAAGACCTAGAAAAACATGGAGAATGATTAAACCAGCAGTTTTCAGTAGCCCAAATGAAATTAAACTCCTAGATAGTTCAGGCAAAAACGATCATTGTATTCTGCCAGTGTAGGAAATCAGTTTTATTTCCCAGCTAAAGAGAGATTGTTGCAAAACCCTTTAAAAATTAACCCAGCCTGGCCAACATGGTGAAAACCCATCTCTACTAAAAATACAAAAATTAGCTGGGGGTAGCGGGTGCCTGTAATCCCAGCTACTTCAGAGGCTGAAGCAGGACAATCGCTTGAACCCGGGAGGTGGAGGTTACAGTGAGATCGTGCCACTGCATTCCAGCCTGGGCGACAGAGCGAGACTCCGTCTCAAAAAAATAAATAAATAAAAATTGACCTAAGAAAATTGGTACTAAAAAACCAGTTGAGGAAACAAAAAAAAAAATAGAAGAGCCTCTTTTTTTTTTTTTTTTTTTTTTTTTGAGACAGAGTCTGGCTCTGTCACCTAATCTAGAGTTCAGTGGCACAATTTTGGCCCACTGCAACCTCCGCCTCCCAGGTGCAAGTGGTTCTTCTGCCTCAGCCTCCGAAGTAGCTGGGATTACAGGCGTATGCCAATACGCCCGGCTAATTTTTGTGTTTTTAGTAGAAACGGGGTTTCGCCATGTTGGCCAGGCTGGTCTTGAACTCCTGACCTTGTGATCTACCCATGTCAGCCTCCCAAAGTGCTGGGATTAGAGGCATGAGCCACTGCTCCTCTAGCCTAAGGGCCTAAATAGAAATACAATCACTTTTCTCTGTTAGGAATCAAAGTCCCAGAATACAGGCCGGGCGCGGTGGCTCAAGCCTGTAATCCCAGCACTTTGGGAGGCCGAGGCGGGTGGATCACGAGCTCAAGAGATCGAGACCATCCTGGTCAACACGGTGAAACCCCGTCTCTACTAAAAATACAAAAAAAAAAAAAAATTAGCTGGGCATGGTGATGCGTGCCTGTAATCCCATCTACTCAGGAGGCTGAGGAAGGAGAATTGCCTGAACCCAGGAGGCGGAGGTTGCGGTGAGCGATCGCGCCATTGCACTCCAGCCCGGGTAACAAGAGCGAAACTCCGTCCCAAAAAAAAAAAAAAAAGTCCCAGAATACAATCTTAAGACTAACTTTCAGGACAATGGAAAGAAAAATGGAAGTATTCAATAAGAAGGCCTAGGCTGGGCACGGTGACCTACACCTGTAATCCCAGAACTTTGGGAAGCCAAGCGGGGCAGATCCTTTGAACCAAGGAGTAGGAGGAGACAAGCCTGGGCAACATAGTGAGACTTCCCCCCATACAAAAAAAAATTTTTTTTTGAGACAGAGTCTTGCTCTGCTGCCCAGGCTGGAGTGTGCAGTGGTGCCATCTTGGCTCACTGCAACCTCCGCCTCCCTGGTTCAAGCGATTCTCCTGCCTCAGCCTCCTGAGTAGCTGAGACTATAGGCACGTCCCACCATGCCCAGCTAACTTTTTGTATTTTTAGTAGAGGGGGGTTTCACTGTGTTAGCCAGGATGGTCTCAATCTCCTGATCCGTCCGCCTCGGCCTCCCAAAGTGCTGGGATTACAGTTGTGAGCCACCATGTGGCACTTAAAAAGTTTTTAAAAATCGGCCGGGTGTGGTGGCTCACGCCTGTAATCCAAGTACTTTGGAGGCCAAGGCGGGCGGATCACCTGAGGTTGGGAGTTCAAGACCAGCCTGACCAATATGGTGAAACCCCATCTTTAAAAAGAAAAAAAAAAAAGGTTTTAAAAATTAAAAAGAAGAAGCCGGGCGCGGTGGCTCACGCCTGTAATCCCAGCACTTTGGGAGGCTGAGGCGGGTGGATCACAAGGTCAAGAGATCAAGACCATCGTGGTCAACATGGTGAAACCCCGTCTCTACTAAAAATACAAAAATTAGCTGGGCATGGTTTGGCGTGCCTGTAATCCCAGCTACTCAGGAGGCTGAGGCAGGAGAATTGCCTGAACCCGGGAGGTGGGGGTTGCGGTGAGCCGAGATCGCACCATTGCACTCCAGCCTGGGTAACAAGAGCGAAACTCCATCTCAAAAATAAATAAATAAATAAATAAAAATTAAAAAGAAGGCCTGAAGCAAATGTAGCTGAGAAAGGTTGTTTTAACCCCTACCACTGAATAAAATCTTAACAATTTTATCGATATAATTTACATACTATGAAATTCTCCTATGTTTGTACTTTTTTTTTTTTTTTTTTTTTTTTTGGACACAGGGCCTTGCTCTGTCACCCAGGCTGGAGTGCAGTGGTATGACCTTGGTTCACCACGACCTCCAGCTCCCACGTTCAAGCAATTCTCCTGCCTCAGCCTCCTGAGAAGCTGGGACTACAGGCACCTGCCACCACGCCCAGTTATTTTTTTTTTTTATTTTTTTGTATTTTTTAGTAGAGATGGGATTTCACTATGTTTGCCAGGCTGGTCTTGAACTCCTGACCTCGTGATCCACCCTCCTCAGCCTCCCAAAGTGCTGGAATTACAGGCGTGAGCCACCATGCCATCTTATTTTGTGTACAATTTAATGATTCTCAGTAAATTTATACAGTTGTACAACCATTGCCGCTAATTTCAGAACATTTCCATTACCCTGGAAGATCCTTCATGTCTGTTGGCAGTTTGGTTCCCATCCTCAGCCCCAGGGAACCCCTAATCTATTTTTTCTCTCTATGGATTTCATATAAGTAGAATCTTACAGCATGCAGCCTTTTGTGTCTGCGTTCTTTCATTTGTCATAATGTTTTCAAGGTTTTTCTAAGGTTGTGGCATGTAGCAGTATTTCATTCCTTATTATTTCTACATCATATTCCACGTATGGACATACCATATTTTGTGTCTACTTGCCAGTGGGTGGATGTTTAGATTGTGTCAACTTTTTGACTATTATGAAAATGCTTCTGGGGCTGACACTGGTGGCTTCTTTCTATAATCCCAACACTTTGGGAGACAGAGGTTGGAGGATCACTTGAGTGTCCAGAAGTTTGAAACCACCCTGGGCAGCATAGAGTAACACTATCTCTATGAAGAAAAACTTTAAAAATAAAAAATTAGGCCAGGCGAGGTGGCTCATGCCTGTAATCCCAGCACTTTGGGAGGCCGAGGTGGGTGGAGGTCATGAGGTCAGGAGATTGAGACCCTCCTGGCCAACATGGTGAAACCCCATCTCTACTAAAAATACAAAAATTACCTGGGTGTGGTGGCAGATGCCTGTAATCCCAGCTACTCAGGAGGTTGAGGCAGGAGAATTGCTTGAACCCGGGAAGTGGAGGTTGCAGTGAGCCAAGCTCGCACCACTGCACTCCAGCCTGGGGAACAAGAGAGAGACTTCATCTCAAAAAAAAAAAAAAGTGTTGTATCAGGTAGCCTCTATGGCATCCTGGAATGATTCTTGCCTCCTGGTGTTCAGACACTGTGAAATCCTCTCCACTTGAATTTTAAAACAAAAACTTTTTTTTTTTTTTTTGAGATAAGATTTTACTCTGCCACTCAGGCTGGAGTGCAGTGCCATAATCTGGCTGAGTGCAGTGCCATAATCTGGCTCACTGCAGCCTCCATCTCCCACGCAGGCCCAAGCAATCCTCCTACCTCAGCCTTCAGAGCAGCTGGGACTTTAGACATGCACCACCACACCCAGCTAATTTTTGTTAAATTTTGGGGGATTTATTGGTTGGTTGGTTGGTTGGTTTTTAGGCAGAGTCTTACTCTGTTGCCCAAACTAGAGTACAATGGTGAGATCTCAGTTCATTGTAACCTCTGCCTCCTGGGTTCAAGCAATCCTCCCCACTTAGCCTCCGTGTAGCTGGGATTATAGGCATTCACCATCATGTCCACCATCATGTCCAGAATAATTTTTGTATTTTTAGTAGAGATGACATTTTGTCATGTTGGCCAGAACTCCTTGCCTCAAGTGATTTGCCCACCAGCCTCCCGAAGTGCTGGGTTCACAGGTGTGAGCCCCCACACCACCCAACCAATAAGCGAACATTATGAATGTTCCCTCTTCCCCCAAATGATTTTCAGACACCCCTTTAAACAAAAGCAACAAGTGTCTTTGGAGAGTTGTCTGCAAAAGCAATGAAAAGTACTCTCCTGAAAGAGTTCTGATATTGAGAAGCGTTGCTAAAATTTAAACTTCAAAAATAGCTATGGTCATTTCAGCTGCTATTTCAGAAATGAAAAAATAGTTCAAGTGAGAAAGCCAGACCTTCAGACTTGGAAATCTAGTCCTGTAGATGCTATACTTGCTTTTTGATTTTCATTGACCCTTCAAATGCCTCAGGGCCCTTTTTTTAGCCTGTTAATAATTTTCTTTTCTTTTTTTTCTTTTCTTTTTGTGACAGAATCTTGCTCTGTCACCCAGGCCCGAGTGGTACAGTGGTACGATCTCAGCTCACTGCAACCTCCGCCTCCTGGGTTCAAGTGATTCTCCTGCCTCAGCCTCCCAAGTAGCTGGGACTACAGGCCCCCACCAACATGCCTGGCCAATTTTTTTATTTTTAATAGAGACGGGGTTTCACCATGTTGGCCAGGCTGGTCTCGAATTCCTGACCTCAGGTGATCTGCCTGCCTCAGCCTCCCAAAGTGCTGGGATTACAGGTGTGAGCCACCATACCCAGCTTAGCCTGTTAATTTTCATCACTTCAGTGATTAATCAAGTCTCAGGTTTGGGGATGACAAACAGCTATGTGAAGCAGAACTATGAAGAGTGATTTGCTCACACTCACTACAGAAGCACACGTCACATGATCTAGTATTCCTGGCAATTCACTTTTCTGCAATCATGCCTTTTCATTTCTCTTCACTTGATCCTGCTTAATGTATGATGATATATTATTCACTCAATACTCTTGATTTCACTTCAAAAACATGAAAATTAATTCAAATCAAAACTAACTTACATCCCCCCAAATCTATCCTCTTCACGTTTTTGTATAGACCAATCCTCATTTAAAGAAAAAAAAAAAAAGAGCAGATGTAATTTCAAAAATAGGACCATAGTTAATTAAACCAATGTTTTTTTCCTAACCGTAGTTACTCGGAATTCATAGAGGCTCATCTATTTGTAGACACTCCAGGAATCCCAAAAGACTAAATGCAATAATAAACTTTTTTTTTAAAAAAAGGAAAAGTGTGAGGGGCAGGGGCATAAAAAAATAATAATAATAAATAAATAAAATAATATTTCTTCAGCACTACGTGGGAACAGTAAAAAATATAATAAAATAATAAAAAAATTTTAAAAAAAGGAAAATTGTTTGGGAGTGGGGGCTTCCAGGAAGGCATTATTTATATACCTTTGAATATAAATAATATATTTATATTATATATAAATATATAACATATATTTATATTATATATAAATATATAACATATATTTATAT
>NW_022436942.1:69722580-69725055 GCF_009761245.1 Sapajus apella
ATAACATATATTTATATTATATATAAATATATAACATATATTTATATATTATATATAAAGCTATAATATATATATAGCTTTGAAGAAACTGGGGGTGGGGGATACAAAATAGTGGAGAACACGGCAACATTATTTAAAGAGCTTTTAAATGAGCCATTTCCTCCAAACAAGCACACTCCTGGTTGTTAATTTGCTCATTTTGTTTTACCTTGTGGGATAGAATAATGATGCAGTGACATTATTCACAAGGCAAAAGCTGGTTGCCAGCTGAAATAGACACAGAAGAAAGAATTCTTTATTTTTCATTGGAAATGCTTGGGTTCTGCAGAGCCAGAAATTTAAAGAAACTCAGCCTTTTGTTTTTCCTCCTCTTCCCTTTTTTGTTTTTATTCACCATCTTTTTGTGGGTGAGTTTTGTGGGCAGCCTGTTGTTTCAGGGCCACAGATTTATGGAAAGCTGAAGATCTGAAGTATGCATGATTTGGAGAATGCAGGAAGGGATTTAAAATGGATGTGTGCAGACCAGTGATAGCTGAACTGGCCATTAGCATGGGATCTTGTTAGTTTGCTACAGGATACAGTGAGTCCTACAGTAGAACCCCAGAGGGGTCAGACTATAATGAATACTGACATTGCTGACCTTTGATCTCAGAATAGGGTCTTGGATACTTATTCCAGAGTAGAATCACCTACGGGCCTAATAATATATGCTCTTTTGCTTAAGCCTTCATATTATCAAAAATATTTTCCACAAGGTAAGGCAGGGCTAGAGAACAATAATGAAAATAATAATTTTAGACCTTTACATGGCATTTACTATGTGCCAACAATGTTCTAAGTGCTTCCTGCACAGTAACTTGTTCATTGAATCCTTGCAACAACCTGCTGCTTCTCAATGCCAAGGACAGTTTTGCCACAGCTCCACCGCCTCCTCAGGAGACATTTGGCAAGGTCCAGACACATTTCTGTTTGTTACGATTGGAGGGGAATGCTCCTGGCATCTTGTCAGTAGAGACTGGGTATGCAGTTTGTGATACTGTGAGGTATTTGGTGTTTGTTCTGCTTTTCTGGCACACAGCTTCTAAAATGCTCAAAATCTCCAAAGTGATGGACAGCCTCAGGATGAGGACTGGTCACAGGAAAGACAATAATGACAGAGTTGGGATTCTTCAGCCCCATCCCCCAGCCTCTGGGAGGGAAGGGAGACTGAAGGTTAACTTGATCACCGGTGGCCAATGATTTAATCAATCATGCTGATAGAATGAAACCTCCGTAAAACCTAGAAGAGCTGGGTTCTGAGAGCTTGCTTGCTTTTATTTATTTATTTATTTATTTATTTATTTATTTTTAAGTTGAAGTCTTGTTCTGTCACACAGACCAGTGGCATGATCTCGGCTCACTGCAACCTCTGCCTCCCCTGGTTCAAGCGATTTTCATGCCTCAACCTCCTGAGTAGCTGGGATTATAGGCATGCACCACCATGGCTAATTTTTGTATTTTTAGTAGAGACAGGGTTTCACCATGTTGGCCTGGCTGATCTCAAACCCCTGGCCTCAAGTGATCCACCCACCTCGGCCTCACAAAGTTCTGGGGTTACAGGTGTGAGCCACCATACCCAGCCTATTTTTTGAGACAGGCTCTTGCTCTGTCACTCGGGCTGCAGTATAGTGGCGTGATCATGACTCACTGCAGCCTCAACCTCCCAGGCTCCAACGTTTCTCCCACCTCAGCCTCCCGAGTAGCCAGGACTACAGGTGCACATCACCAGTAAAAATTTGCCTGGCTAATTTTATTTGTTTAGTGTTTTGTAGAGATGGGGTCTCGCTATTGCCCAGGCTGATCTTGAACTCCTGAGCTCAAGCAGTCCTTTTAAGCTGTCCAAAATGCTGGGATTACAGGCATGAGCCACCATACCCATCCATTAGAGGTTCTAGATAGCTGAAGAGGTAGAAGTTCCTGGAGTGTGACTTGCCCCTTTCCACATACCTTGCCCTATCCCTCTCTCCTATCTGGCTGTATCTTTCAGGGAAAGGAAACAGAAGTATTTCCTTCAGTTCTCTGAGCGATCCTAGCAAAGTAATCAAACCTGAGGAGAGGATCGTGGGAATCTGGATCTCTAGCTGGGGCTCTGATTTACAGCCTGTGCTTGTGACTGACATCTGTAGTTGGGGGTGTAATCCAATGCTTTCTCCAGGTAGATAGTGCCAGAATTGAATTTAATTAGAGGTGTCCAGTTGCCAACTTCAGAATTGCTTGCTTGATATGTGGTGGGAAAAAGCTCCAACACATCTGGTATCAAAACTATTCTTTTTTTTTTTTTTTTTTTTTCTTGAGATGGAGTCTTGCTCTGTCACCCAGGCTGGAGTGCAGTGGCGTGATCTCAGCTCACTGCAGCCTCCACCTCCTGAGTTCAAGCAATTCTTCTGCCTCAGCCTCCCAAGTAGCTGGGATTACAAGCACATACCACCACACTCA
>NW_022436942.1:69725155-69728024 GCF_009761245.1 Sapajus apella
AGAGACAGGGTTTCATCGTGTTAGCCAGGCTGGTCTTGAACTCCTGACCTCAGGTGATCCTCCCACCTCAGTCTCAAAAAAAGTTCTGGGATTACAGACGTGAGCCACTACTCCTGGCTGGTGTCTGGAACGTTTTTTTTCTTTTTCTTTTTTTTAGACAGGGTTTCACCATGTTGGTCAGGCTAGTCTTGAACTCCCGACCTCAGATAATCCACCCCCTTTGGCCTCCAAAGTGCTTGGATTATAGGCGTGAGCCACCACGCCCAGGTTTTTTTTCTTTTTTTGAGAAAGAGTCTTGCTTTGTTCCCCAGGCTGGAGTGCAATGGTGCGATCTCAGCTCGCTGCAACCTCTGCCTCCTGTGTTCAAGTGATTCTCCCACCTCAGCCTCCTTAACTGAGATTATAGGCATCCGCCATCATACTGGCTAATTTTTGTATTTTTAGTAGAGACAGGGTTTCACCATGTTGGCCAGGATGATCTTGAACTCCTGACCTCAAGTGATCCATCTGCCTCAGCCTCCCACAGTACAGAGATTACAGGTGTGAGCCACTGTGTCCAGCCAGAGCCACCATGCCCAACCTGAGCCACTGCACCTGACCCAGAAACATTCTATGTTGTATTGTGAGACTACAGGAGAAACAAAAAAACTTTTTTTTTCTGTGTCCTTATATGCTGAACACTCTACAATACACAGGACAGTTCCCCAACAAAAAGAATTATCCAACCCAACATGACAACAGTGCTGAGGTTAAGAAACCTTGCAGTGGCCCTAAGAAGTAGATAGGATTATTATTCCCCTTTTACAGATGGGGAGACTGGGGCACAGAGAGAGTAAGTCACTTTGCCTAAGGGCACATTCATTAAATGGTAGTGCTGGGATTTGAACCCAGAAAATCTGTCTCCAACATCTGGGATCTAAATTGCTTTGCTATATGAAATAGTAAAGGCCTAAGCTGGCTCTCTTGAAAAAATAAACTTCCCTCTTTTGTCTCATCAAATGCAGGGCTCTAGTGAACTGGCGCCACCGATGACTGCCTGTTTCTTGATTCAAGGAATCAGTGATTATTGTAGAAGTCACTACCTACAGTGGACAAGTTGGCAGTGCCTTCAAAACTGACAGTGTATGCACATTGGTTCCTACAGGAAAAAAAAAAATTAATTAAAAGAAAACCTGCCGAGCACAGTAGCTCACACCTGCAATCTCAGCACTTTGGGAAGCTGAGGCCCAAAGTGCTCGGGAGTTTAAGACCAGCCTAGCCAACATGGTGAAACCCCATCTCTACAAAAAATATGTTTTAAAAAAAATTAGCTGGGCATGGTGGCTGGCACTTGTAATCCTAGCTACTTGGGAGGCTGAGGCATTAGAATTGCTTGAACCCGGGAAGCAGAGGTTGCAGTGAACTGAGATTGCACCACTACACTCTATACCCAGCCAGGATGACGGAGTAAGACTCTGTTTCAAAAATATAGTAGAAATAACGCCAGATATGGTGGCTCATGCCTGTAATCCCAGCACTTTGGGAGGCCGAGGCAGACGGATCACCTGAAGTCGGGAGTTCAAGATCAGCTGACCACCATGGAGAAACCCCGTCTCTACTAAAAATACAAAAAAGTTAGCCAGGTGTGGTGGCACATGCCTGTAATTCCAGCTACTCTGGAGGCCTGAGGCAGGAGAATCACTTGAACCTGAGAGATGGAGGTTGCGGTGAGCCGAGATCGTGCTATTGTACTCCAGCCTGGGCAACGAGAATGAAACTCTGTCTCAAACAAACAAAAAAAAATTTTTTTAAATGAAAAAGAATTAGCTCTGTGTGGTGGCGTATGCCTGTGGTCTCAGCTATCTCAGGAGGCTGAAGTGGGAGGATCACTTGAGCCTGGGAGGTCAAGGCTGCAGTGAGCCATGATTGTGACACTGCACTCCAGCCTGAGTGACAAAGTGAGACCCTGTCTCAAAACAAAAAAAGAGGCTGGGCATGATGGCTCATGCCTGTAATCCCAGCACTTTGAGAGGCGGAGCTGGCAGATCACTTGAGGTCGGGAGTTTGAGACCAGCCTGGCCAACATGGTGGTAAAACCCTGTCTCAATTAAAAATATAAAAATTAGCTGGGTGTGGTTTGGGGCACCTATAATCCCAGCTACTTGGGAGGCTGAGGCAGGAGAATTGCCTCAACCCAGGAGACAGAGGTTGCAGCGAGCTGAGTTTGGGCCACTACACTCTAGCCTGGGCAACAGAGAGGGACTCCGTCTCAAAAAAAAATAAAAAAAATCTTGGGCCTGGCAAGGTGGTTAACGCCTGTAATCCCAGAACTTTGGGAGGCTGAGGTGGGTGGATCACAAGGTCAAGAGATTAAGACCAGCCTGGCCAACATGGTGAAAACCCATCTCTACTAAAACTACAAGAATTAGCTGGGCGTGGTGGCACACACCTGTAGTCCCAGCTACTAAGGAGGTTGCAGGAGAATCACTTGATCCCAGGAGGCAGAGATTACAGTGAGCCAAGATTGTACCACTGTACTCCAGCCTGGCAACGGAGTGAAACTCTGTCACACAGAAAAATCAGCCGGGCGCGGTGGATCATGCCTGTAGTCCCAGCACTTTGGGAGGCCAAGATGGGCAGATCACCTGAGGTTGGGAGTTCAAGACCAGCCTGACCAGCATGGAGAAACCCCATCTCTACTAAAAATACAAAAAATTAGCCAGATGTGGTGGTGCATGCCTGTAATCCCAGCTACTTGGGAGGCTGAGCCAGGAGAATGGCTTGAACCTGGGAGGCGGAATTGCGCCATTGCACTCCAGCCTGGACAACAAGAGTGAAACTCTGTCTCAAAAAAAAAATCTTGGCCAGGTGTGGTGGCTCACACCTGTAA
>NW_022436942.1:69728124-69750810 GCF_009761245.1 Sapajus apella
AAAAATTAGCTGGGCATGGTGGCGCACGCCTGTAGTCCCAGCTACTCGGGAGGCTGAGACAGGAGAATTGCTTGAACCCAGGAGGCGGAGGTTGCAGTGAGCCGAGATCGTGCCATTGCACTCCAGCCTGGGTAACAAGAGCGAAACTCCGTCTCAAAATAAATAAATAAATAAATAAATAAATAAATAAATAAATAAAGCTGGGCGCGGTGGCTCACGCCTGTAATCCCAGCACATTGGGAGGCCGAGACGGGTGGATCACCAGGTCAAGAAATCGAGACCATCCTGGTCAACATGGTGAAACCCCGTCTCTACTAAAAATAAAAAAAATTAGCTGGGCATGGTGGCGCGTGCCTGTAATCCCAGCTACTCAGGAGGCTGAGGCAGGAGAATTGCCTGAACCCAGGAGGCGGAGGTTGCGGTGAGCCGAGATCGCGCCATTGCACTCCAGCCTGGGTAAAAAGAGCGAAACTCCGTCTCAAAAAAAAAAAAAAAAAGAAAAGAAAAATATTTTACTGTCTAAACCACTTTATTTTTGTGTTATTCAAACAGAAACTACCATTTTCAAACTCGGCAGGAAATCCTAAGTCACACAGACATAGAAAGGAAAGGCCACTTTCAGGAAGTTTAGTCCTGCATGCTTTTCTGCCACATTTGGATTTTCTGCTGAAATGTCATATTGGCCAAATATAGGAGCAACAGAAGCAAAGAGAGCCCTCTGCTCCTGCTGCCACCTACATGGAGTCAATCTGAGCATAGCAGGATCTTAATTTGATCTGATAGAAATTAATTCTCAATTTTTGCAAGTTTGCTTACTTGGGCCTGAAATGACACATGCTTCCTATGCACCTGCTAATGGCTACCAGCCAAGGGCCAGGATATCCAACGATACCCCATTGACCCAAGCAATTCCAGGCAGTTCGGGGACCTTTACCCATGCATTTCTATCATATTTGTTTTTCAATGGAAAAGTTGCCTTTTTTTTTTTTTTTTTTTGACACAGGGTTTCGCTCTGTCACCCAGGCTGGAGTTCAATGGCACAATCTCAGCTCACTGTAACCTTTGCCTCCCAGGCTAAAGTGATCCACCCATCTCAGGCCTCTCAAGCAGCACACATGTGCACAGTGACAAGGACCATAGGTGCATGCCACCATGCCTGGCTAATTTTTGTATTTTTTTGTAGAGACATGGGCTCACCCTATTGTCCAGGCTGATTTCAAACTCATGAGCCAAAGTGATCTATCTGCCTCAGCCTCCGAAAGTGCTGGGATTACTTTCAAGCAGAATGAAAACTCTGCCCAGCCCAGAGTTTTCATTCTCCTACTGGATAAAGCTAATATTTCTTGCAGTTAGTTAATAGTTTGTGATGTAGCCTTGCAGGCATTGAAAAAAGCATCCTTCTAAGTTCATCAGAAGACATCGAAACCAAGAAACCACAAAGGGCTTTCAGGGGATCTTCCCTTGGTCACTAGCCTTCTGCAGGCTTGAAAGAAGTTGGAACTGAGGCTCTCTGAGTTGGTCTCACTCTTCTTTGATCAGGGTTCTTGTTCTTTTCCATGTACATGTGACTCACTTCTATCCTCAGGGTCAATACAGGACAAGTCTTGATGCAGAAATAAGCAATGTATAGTCACCTGGTGCCCTGAAAATGACTCATATGAATTTATTTTTCAGTGATGTAACCCTTTTAAAAAACTTCCTGAATATTTGTGTATCCGTTAGCTTCTGCTGTGTAACAAACCACTCCCCCATTTTTTTTTTCAGACAGAGTTTTGCTCTTGTTACCCAGGCTGGAGTACAATGGCGCGATCTTGGCTCGCCACAACCTCTGCCTCCTGGGTTCAGGCAATTCTCCGGCCTCAGCCTCCTGAGTAGCTGGGATTACAGGCATGCACCACCATGCCCAGCTAATTTTCTGTATTTTTAGTAGAGACGGGGTTTCACCATGTTGACCAGGATGGTCTCAATCTCTTGACCTCATGATCCACCCGCCTCAGCCTCCCAAAGTGCTGGGATTACAGGCGTAAGCCACCGCACCCGGCTCACTCCCCCATTTTTAAGAAAGAAAAAGCATCTATTGTTTTTCTTTCTTAAAAATTCTGAGAGTTGACCAGGCATGGTGCCTAAGGCCTGTAATTAGCCTGCAAGGCTGAGGCCTGTGATCACCTAAGGTTGGGAATTTGTGACCAACCTGACTAACGTGGAGAAACCCCGTCGCTACTAAAAATACAAAATTAGCCAGGTGTGGTGGTGCATGCCTGTAATCCCAGCTATTCGGGAGGCTGAGGCAGGAGAATCACTTGAATCCAGGAGGCGGAGATTGTGGCCAGCTGAGATTGTGCCATTGTACTCCAGCCTGGGCAACAAGAGCAAAACTCTGTCTAAAAAAATAAAAATAAAAATAAATTTAAAAAAATTCTAAACATTGGCTGGACAGCTCTCTTCTGAGCTGATTCTGCTGGGGTTGGATGGTCTAGGACGTTCTCACTGACATGTCTAGAAGTTTTTTGGCTCTGGGTCCCCTGTGGATGATACGAAAAGCATGGCCACAGGTCTATAGTCATCTAGCAGGCTAGCCTGGACATATTGATATGGCTGTACATACTAGGTTCCCAAGAACAGCAAGAGGAGGCAAGCCCCACCGCACAGGCACTTCTTTTTATTTTTTGGAGACAGTTTCGCTCTTGTCGCCCAGGCTGGAGTGCAATGGCCTGATCTTGGCTCACTGCAACCTCCACCTCCTGGGTTCAAGCAATTCTCCTGTCTCAGCCTCTCCAGTAGCTGGGATTACAGGCATCCTCTACCATGCCAGGATAATTTTTGTTTTTTTTTGTTTTTTTTTTTTTTTTTTGAGACAGAGTTTCACTCTTGTTACCCAGGCTGGAGTGCAATGGCGCGATCTCAGCTCACCGCAACCTCCGCCTCCTAGGTTCAGGCAATTTTCCTGCCTCAGCCTCCTGAGTAGCCGGGATTACAGGCACGCGCCACCATGCCCAGCTAATTTTTTGTAGTTTTTTTTTTAGTAGAGACGGGGTTTCACCATGTTGACCAGGATGGTCTCGATCTCTTGACCTCGTGATCCACCCGCCTCGGCCTCCCAAAGTGCTGGGATTACAGGCGTGAGCCACCACGCCCGGCCAATTTTTGTATTTTTAGTAGAAACTGGGTTTCATCATGTTGGCCAGGCTGGTATTAAACTCCTGATCTCAGCCACCCAAAGTGCAGGGATTACAGGCATGAGCCACCATGCTCGCCTTTTTTTTTTTTTTGAGACACGATCTTGCTCTGTCACCCAAGCTAGAGTGCAATGTCATGATCACAGTCACTGCAGCCTTCACCCCCTGGGCTCAAGCAATTCTCCTGCCTCAGCCTCCTGGGTGGCTGAGACCACAGGCACGCACCACCATGCCTGGGTAATTTTATTTGTTGTAGAGCCAGGGTCTCCCTATGTTACCCAGGCTCGTCTTGAACTCTGCACAGGCACTTTTCAGGTCTTTTCTTGTGTCACCTTTTCTAATGTCACATTAGCCAAAGCAAGACATGACCAAGTGCCAATTTGAGGGATGGGGAAACAGACTGCCAAATCACTTTGCAAAGGATGGGGGCTGAGCACACTGGCTCACACCTGTAATCCTAGGAGGCCAAGGTGGGTGGATCACGAGGTCAGGAGATCAAGACCATCCCGGTCAACATAGTGAAACACCGTCTCTACTAAAATACAAAAAATTAGCTGGGCATGGTGGCACATGACTGTAGTCCCAGCTACTCGGGAGTCTGAGACAGGGAAATTGCTTGAACCTGGGAAGCAGAGTTTGCAGTGAGCAGGATCATGCCACTGCACTCCAGCCTGGCGACAGAGTGAGACTCCATCTCAAAAAAAAAAGGATGAGCATGTAGGGAGGAACCTATTGGTAGCTCTTTTCTGTAATCATCACAGCTGGCAGCAAGATATTTGAATATCAATACAAAAATTTTTTTCTCTTAAGATAACTTCTAGAATGCAGAACAAAGTGGAGAAGCCTCCTTTTAACAACCCGATGACTTCCAAACTCTAGATTCTTGGTCATCTCACCCTGGACTACTAGAACCATTCTGATGAAAATAGCACCAGGTATAGTTTCTGGCAAAGCTGGTTTTCCAGAAATACGTGACCTTGGGAAGGTCACCTTTATTGTTATTCATGGAAAACAAGGGGTTGTATTAGATATTCTCAAATTGCAAGGGACCTTTCAGAGGTCATGTTGCAGGAAAGTGAAAGAATGGGTCACATGTGGAATGGCCCAATATCTGCCTGTAGAGATAAGACAACCAGGCTGGAGATTGAAATTTTCAGCTTTCATTCCAGATTTTGGCATGGGCTGTGAGTCTATGATTTTTCAACTTTTCCTTCTCATAGGCTTGTTTAAACCCTTTGATCTCATTTTATTGCACAATATCATTACACCACTTCACAAATATACCATTTAATCCAGGCTGACCAAAAAAGTCATTCCTGGTTGAGCATAGTGGCTCACGCCTGTAATCCCAGTACTTTGGGAGATTGAGGTGGGCGGATCACCTGAGGTCAGGAGTTTGAAACCAGCCTGACCAACATGGTGAAACCCCATCTCTACAAAAATACAAAAATCAGGGCCTGGCACGGTGGCTTACACCAGTAATCCCAGCACTTTGAGAGGCCAAGACAGGCAGATCACCAGAGGTCAGGAGAGCAATTACAGGGTCTTGCTTTGTGGCCCAGTCTGGAGTGCAGTGGCACAATCTTGGCTCACTACAACCTCCGCCTCCTTATTCTAGCTAGTTTCCTGCCTCAGCCTCCCGAGTAGCTGGAATTACAGGTGCCCACCACCACGCCCAGCTAATTTCTTGTGTTTTTAGTAGAGATGGGCTTTCCCTGTATTGGCCAGGTTGATCTCACGTGATCCATCGCCTCAGCCTCCCAAAGTGCCGGGATTACAGACATGAGCCACTGCACCTGGCTTTTTTTTTTTTTTTTTTTTTTTTTTTTTTTTTTTTTTTTTTTTTTTTGAGACACGGTCTTGCTCTGTCACCCAGGCTGGAGTTCAGGGGTGTGATCTTGGCCCGCGGCACCATCCGTTCCCTTGTTCAAGTGATTTTGGTGCCTCAGCCTCGTGAGCAGTTGGGACTACAAGCATGTGCCACCACACCCCACTAATTTTTTGTTTGTTTGTTTGTTTGTTTGTTTTGAGACAGAGTTTCGCTCTTGTTACCCAGGCTGGAGTGCAATGGCGCGATCTCGGCTCACCGCAACCTCCGCCTCCTGGGTTCAGGCAATTCTTCTGCCTCAGCCTCCTGAGTAGCTGGGATTACAGGCACGCGCCACCATGCCCAGCTAATTTTTTTGTATTTTTAGTAGAGACGGGGTTTCACCTTGTTGACCAGGATGGTCTCGATCTCTTGACCTCGTGATCCACCTGCCTCAGCCCCCCAAAGTGCTGGGATTACAGGCGTGAGCCACCGCGCCCGGCCTTTTTTTTGTATTTTTAATAGAGATGGGGTTTCACCACGTTGGCCAGGCTGGTCTCAAACTCCTGAGCTCAAGTAATCCACTTGCCTCGGCCTCCCAAAGTATTGGGATTATAGGCATGAGCCACCATGCCCAGTTTTCCCATTGAAATTTCTTTTTTTTTTTTTTAATTTTAAACTTAAATATTATTTTTTCAGAGACGGCGACTCGCTATGTTGTCCAGGCTGATCTTGAACTCCTGGCCTCAAGCAGTCCTCCGTCTCAGTCTCCCAACGTGTTGGGATTATAGCCATAAGCCACCATGCGCAGCTCCCATTGAGATTTCTTTTTTTTTCTTTTTCAGCAGAGTCTTTCTCAGTCACCCAGGCTGGAGTGTAATGGCACTATCTAGGCTCACTGCAACCTCTGCCTCCTAGGTTTAAGCAATTCTCCCACCTCAGCCTCCTCAGTAGCTGGGAATACAGGCACCCGCCATCATGCCTGGCTAATTTTTGTATTTTTGTAGAGAAGGGGTTTCACCATGTTGGCCAGGCTGGTCTTAAACTCCTGACCTCAGGTGATCTGCCCACCTCAGCCTCCCAAAGTGCTGGGATTACAGGCGTGAGCCACCTTGCCTGGCCCATTGAGATTTCTAATGGAATCCTTGAAAACAGGACATAGTCAGAGCTCCATTCCCCTCTTCCCAGTTTCCCCGTCTCAGAACACTATACCTCTGAGTCTTCCAGTTGCTCCATAAAATAACAACCTAGACGTAGACTTGTCCTTGGCTCCTCTTTTTCTCATTTCCTCTCTAGTGCATCAGCACATATGATTGGCCTGGCATTCTGCAATTTCCCTCACTCCTGTCACTAACACTCTTGTCCAGACCACCATCATCCCCCCTCCTGAGGGTTGCTGGAGCCTTCTAACATTTCCCTGTTTCCAGTCTTAGCCCCACTAAGTCCATTTTCCAAACAGCAGTCAGAGCAAGCCTGTTAAAATGCCAGTCATAGCATGTGCATCCCCTGCTAAGAACCTCTGAATGTCTCCCATGTCAGAATAAATACCACCTGTCTCTTTTCTTTTTTTGAGACAGAGTCTCACTCTGTTGCCCAGGCTGGAGAGCAGTGGTACGATCTTGGCTCACCACAACCTTCGCCTCCTGGGTTCAAGTGATTGTTTTGCCTCAGCCTCCTGAGTAGCTGGGATTACAGGCATGCGCCACCATACCTGGCTAATTTTTGTATTTTTAGTAGAGACAAGGTTTCAACATGTTGGCCAGGCTGGTCTTGAACTTCTGACCTAAGGTGATCCACCCACAGCCTCCCAAAGTGCTGGGATTACAGTTGTGAGCCACCGTGCCTGGACAATGCCACCTGTCTTGACATGACTTATAAGGTCTTAGAAATCCAGTCTTTCACTACCTTCTCAGGCTTCAACTCCTTCCACTCTGCAACTTGTTCACTCCACCCTAGACATGCTGCTCACATGATTCTCTTGAAGCACACCAAGAACACACCTGCCCCAGGCCCTTTGCACTTGCTGCTCCCTTTGCCCAGAATGCCCTTTCCTCAGGTAATGACATGGCTCAGTCCTTCATTCAAGTCCTTGGCCTTATCTTATTTTATTTTATTGTTGAGACAGGGTCTTGCTCTGTCACCTAGGCTGAAGTGCGGTGTCTCTCTCTTGACTCATTGCAACCTCCAACTCCTGGATTCAAGCGACTCTTGTGCCTTAGCCTCCCAAGTAGCTGGGACTACAGGCTCGCATCACCACGCCCAGCTAATTTTTGTATTTTTTTTTTTTTGAGACGGAGTTTCACTCATGTTACCCAGGCTGGAGTGCAATGGCGCGATCTCGGCTCACCGCAACCTCCGCCTCCTGGGTTCAGGCAATTCTCCTGCCTCAGCCTCCTGAGTAGCTGGGATTACAGGCACGCACCACCATGCCCAGCTAATTTTTTGTATTTTTAGTAGAGACAGGGTTTCACCATGTTGACCAGGATGGTCTCGATCTCTTGACCTCGTGATCCACCCGCCTCGGCCTCCCAAAGTGCTGGGATTACAGGCTTGAGCCACCGTGCCCGGCCTAACATTGTATTTTTTAATAGGGGAGACAGAAATATTCTACACATCTTGATTTGGGTAGTGATTACTGGGTATATACGATTCTCAAAGCTCTTTGAACTGAACAGTTAAGATCTACATTTTATTGTATGTTAATTATTATTTTTTATTCATTATTTATTTATTTATTTATTTAGAGATAGAGTCTCCCTCTATAGCCCAGGCTGGAGTACAGTGGCGAAATCTCAGCTCACTGCAACCTCCGCCTCCCAGGTCCCAGTTCAAACAATTCTCCTACCTCAGCCTCCCAAGCAGCTAGAATCACAGGCATGAGCCACCATGCCCAGCTAATTTTTGTATTTTTTAGTAGAGACGGGGTTTCACCATGTTGGCCAGTCTGGTCTTGAACTCTTGACTTCCTGATCTGCCCGCCTCAGCCTCCCAAAGTGCTGGGATTACAGGCATGAGCCACCGCACCTGGCCTATTTATTTATTTATTTATTGAGATGAAGTCTCGCACTGTTGCCCAGGCTGTAGTGCAGTGGTGTGATCTCAGCTCACTGCAATCTCTGCCTCCTGGGCTCAAGCAATTCTCCTGCCTTAGTCTCCCAAGTAGCAGGGACAGCAGGTGTGCGCCACCACACCCAGCTAATTTTTTTTGTATTTTTAGTAGAGATGGGGTTTTACCAGGTTGGCCAGTCTGATCTTGAACTCCTGACCTTGTGATCCACCCACCTCAGCCTCCCACAGTGCTGGGATTACAGGTGTCAGCCACCTCACCCGACCTATTCATTTATTTTTGAGACGGAGTTTTGTTCTTATTGCTCAGGCTGGAGTGCAATGGTTCGATCTTGGTTCACCACAACCTCCACCTCCCAGGTTCAAGCAGTTTTCCTGCCTCAGCCTCTCAAGTACCTGGGATGATAGGCCTGGCTAATTTTTTTGTATTTTTAGTAGAGATGGAGTTCTGCCATGTTGGCCAGGCTGGTCTTGAACTCCTGACCTCAGGTGATCTGCCCGCCTTGGCCTCCTAAACTGTTGGGATTACAGGTGTAAGCCACCGTGCCTGGCCTACTGTATGTTAATTATGCCTCAATAAAAAATACACACACAAGTAATATACTTTTGTACTGGCTATTGTCTAATAGCATTTAGAATATATAAGTAGGATAACTGGAAATAAGTGGAAATGTAAGTTCAGTAGCACAATAGCTATTAAATCAGATCATAGGCCAGGCATGATCTCACACCTGTAATCCCACAACTTTGGGAGACCGAGGTGGGTGGATCATTTGAGGTCAGAAATTTGTGACCAGCCTGGGCAACATGGTGAAATCCCATCTCTACTAAAAATACAAATATTAGTTCAGGCACCGTGGCTCATGCCTATAATCTCAGTACTTTGGGAGGCCAAGGCAGGCAGATCATGAGTTCAGAAGATCAAGACCATCCTGGCCAACATGGTAAAACCCTGTCTCTTCTATAAATGAAGAAACTAGCTGGGCATGGTGGCGCACGCCCGTAATCCCAGCTACTTGGGAGGCTGAGGCAGGAGAATCGCTTGAATCCAGGAGGTGGTGGTTGCAGTGAGCTGAGATCGTGCCACTGCACTCCAGCTTGGGTGACAGAGCAAGCCTCTGCCAGAAAGAGAGAGAGAGAGAGAGAGAAGCAAGCCAGCCAGGTGTGGTGTCAGTCACCTATAGTTCCAGCTACTCAGGAGGCTGAGACAGGAGGATTGCGTGAACCCGGGGGTAGGGGTGAAAGTTGCAGTGAGCCGAGATCGTGCCACTGTACTCCAGTCTGGGTGAAAGAGTGAGACTCTGCCTGAAAAAACAAACAAAAAATACGAGTTTAATTTATGATCTGATTTTTTTTTTTTTCCTTTTTTGAGACAGAGTCTCTCTCTGTCACCCAGGCTGGAGTGCAGTGGTGTCATCTTGGCCCACTGAAGCCTCTGACTTCCGGGGTTCAAGTGATTCTCCTGCCTCTGCCTCCCCAGTAGCTGGAATTACAGGCACACACCACCATGCCCAGCTAATTTCTTCATTTATAGTAGAGACAAGGTTTCACCATGTTGGCCAGGATGGTCTCGATTTCCTGACCTCATGATCTGCCCACCTCAGCCTCCCAAAGTGCTGGGATTATAGGCGTGAGCCACTGTGCTCGATCTAAACTTGTTATTATATAATATTTGTTAAAAAGGCCGGGCATGGTAGCTCATGCCTGTAATTGCAGCACTTTGGGAGGCCAAGACAGGCAGATCACTTGAGGCCAAGAGTTTGAGACCAACCTGGCCAACACGGTGAAACTCCATCTCTACTAAAAATACAAAAAGTAGCCAGGTGTGGTGACACAAGCCTATAATCCCAGCTACTCCGGAGGCTGAGGAAAGAGAATTGCTTGAACCTGGGAGGCAGAGGTACAGAGGGCTGAGATCACACCACTGCACTCAAGCCTAGGAGACTCCATCTCAAAAAAAAAAAGAAGAAATACACAAAGAAAAAGCTCTTGGACAGATTTGTAGGTAGACATACACACAGCACCAATTCACATCTGCCTAATTAATACTGCTTTATAATATCCTCTGGTAGTTTATAAGATGTTTGTTCTAGGCTTTCTCCTTTGCCTATTTATTCTGTAATAAATTGAAGCTGCAAATTAAGCTGATCCCTCCAGAATCTCGTTTCCAGTTGGCCTGTTTATGCCCTTTTGACTGTGCCTCTGGGGCACTAGCAGAATCTGCACTCTTACAGGGAGAATGCCTTAGAGCCTGGATAGTCTCGTGCCAGAAGTAACTTTTCCAATAGAGGAAGTGTCCACGAGGCTGTGGATAAAGGAACTGAGATGTCAGCGTAAATGGCTGCTGTGGACTAGGCCCCAAGCTCCCCAGGGTGAAGGGGGCCAGCACAGGCCATTGAAATGAATTCCCAAGGGGAACCCTTGGGTATAGTGGGGGAAACTCTGTGGCTTTTTTCTTCCTTCCTCTTTATCAGCTCTGGCTCAGTCGCCTCACTGAAGTGGGAGAGGAGAGAGGGAGAAGTTAGAAAACTCCATGAGAAGAGGCTGGGCTCAGGGCTGTAATCCCAGCACTTTGGGAGGTCGAGGTGGGTGGATCACCTGAGCTCAGGAGGTCCAGACCAGCCTGGCCAACATGATGAAACCCCAACTCTACTAAAAACACAAAAATTAGCCGGGCATGGTGGCAGGCGCCTGTAATCCCAGCTACCCAGGAGGCTGAGATAGGAGAATCGCTTGAACCTGGGAGGCAGAGGTTACAGTGAGCCAAGATTGTGCCTTTGCGCTCCAGCCTGGGCAACAGAGAGAGACTCCATCTCAAAAGAAAAAAAAAAGGGAAGGCTGGCAGAGGGTAGATGTATAGGACCCTGGACTCACGTAAGAGTGGCCGCAACTCAGTATTCTCCTTTCCCAAAACAACAACAAAATCGGAACTGGGAGCTCTGTCTTACATTCCCACGTCCCAAAGTTAAGGGAGGTGGTAGAGCAGAGTGGTGATGGGCCCACGTTTTGGGGTTAGATGATGTCAAGATTGAGAATTGGCTCAGTGGGGTGGATTGTAACTGTCATCCCAGTCCTTTCGGAGGTGGAGGTGGGAAGATTGCTTGGAATTCAAGATCAGCTTGAGAAACACACCAAGATCCCACCTCTGCAAAAACAAAAGTAAAAAAATTAGCTGGGCATGGTGGTGGACCTGTAGTCCCAGCTACTCAGGAGGCTGAGGCAGGAAGATCACTTGAGCCCAGGCGTGTGAGGCTACAGTGAGCTATGATCTCACCACTGCACTCCAGCCTGGGCAACAGAGACTCTGTTTATTTAAAAAAAAAAAAAAAAAAAAGCCCGGCACAGTGGCTCACAGGCATAATCTCAGCACTTTGGGGGCCGAGGCAGGAGGATCGCTTGAGCCCAGGAGTTCCAGATCAGCTTGGGCAACATAGGAGACCCCAAAAATATAAAAAGTTACCCAGGCATGGTGGCATGCTCCTGTGGTCCCAGCTACTCAGGGGGCTGAGGTGGGAGGATCACTTAAGTCTGGGGACGTCAAAGCTGTCATGAGCCATGATCATACCAGTGAACTCCAGCCTGGGCAAAAAAGTAAGACCCTGTCTCTAAAAAAAGAAGATCTCCTGACTTCATGATCCACCCATGTTGGCCTCCCAAAGTGCTCTAACCCCAGCACTTTGGGAGGCCAACATGGGTGGATCATGAAGTCAGGAGATTGAGTCCAGCATGGCCAACATGGTGAAACCCCGTCTCTACTAAAATACAAAAAATTAGCCAGGCATGGTGGCAGGTGCCTGTAGTCCCAGCTACTTGGGAGGCTGAGGCAGGGGAATGGCTTGAACCCAGGCAGCGGAGGTTGCAGTGAGTCGAGATTGCACCACTGCTCTCCAGCTTGGCGACACAGCAAGACTCCATCTCAAAAAAAAAAAAGAAAATGAGAGGGCTGGGTGAGGTGGCTCATGCCTGTAATCCCAGCACTTTGGGAGGTGAAGGTGGGCAGATCACCTGAGGTCAGGAGTTTGAGACCAGCCTGGCCAACATGGCAAAGCCCCATCTCTCCTAAAAATAAAAAAATTAAAAATAAATTAGTCGGGTGTGGTAGGGCAGCCACCTGTAATTCCAGCTACTCAGGAAGCTGAGGCAGGTCAATCGCTTGAACCCAGGAGGCAGAAGGTGTAGTGAGCTGAGATCCAGTCATTGCACTCTAGCCTGAGTGACAAGAGCAAAACTCTGTCCCCAAAAAAAAAAAAAAAAAAAAAAAGTGAGAGAATGGCCTTTACTTTATCAATTACCAGCTATGTGATCTCAGTCAGCGCTGGCCAAATCCCATCCTGTCTCCAGTGCACCCTGGTTTCTTGGTGTGTAAAATGGGTTCACTATAAGGTCCTGACAGGATTGTGATGAGGATTGGCTGAAACATACAAGGCAATTGCTCAGCATGGTGACTGGGCGGTAGGTTGTTCGAGCTAGCCGTGTAATCAAACACATCAAAACCACAGGACAGGACTTTCTTCTACTTCTCATTCTCAGCAAGTGCAAGGGGTCTCTCTCAGCTCTGCATCCTACTAAAATCCAGCCCAGATTTGGGGTCTCTAGATTGCCGCTCTGACTTGCCTGATTGGAACAACCAGTGCTGGAAAAGAGGCCCCCCAGTAGGGATGTCCTGCTGGAATTTTCCTAGTCCACTGGGGTTCACATACACTAACAGCAATCCAGTCGGGCTTGTTAGCATCCATTACATCCCTTCCCATGAGAATGTTATCTCAGAAAGTGAAAAGGAAACTTTTTAAAGAGTTCACCAAAAAGGCAGCCCTCTCCTGTGGGCCATAAAAGAGCTAATGAGAAGGAGAAGGGGATGGTGTGGGTTATCTTTTTGGGGACTGTTGTGTTTCTGAAAACAATGGAGCCTTCTGACTGACAATGGTGAGGGGGCAGAGGAGCCGCAGCAAGAGGAAGAAAGGGACAGGAGCGAGCCACAGCATTACTCTGGCCAAACAGAGCCAGGAATCTTGCCAACGAGAAAGTGCAGGATTGGCAGCAACCGAGAGATCCTGCATGGACTTTTAGGAAAGATTCTAGGCCACAGCACAGGGCCTCCTCCGTCCCAGCCAGGATAATTCTGGCATCAGCCCCCAGCCCAGGCGTGTTCCCACATAATTGAAGTCGAATGCGCTGAGGGGAGGCCTCCTAGTTCTTCCTGGCTGCGGAATCCTCAGCGCCCTGCAGTTAGCCCCGTTTGGGATCAAAGCCAGTTTGTGTTGATTTTCCGCAGCATGGAAACAAATGCGATGAAGCTGTTTTCCTGAGGCAGGCATTTTGAAAAAAGGATCTTAATTTCTTTCCCCAAGGACAGGTGGGGTGGGGAGGTGGAAGAGTGCCACGTGGCTCCTCTCTTGCCGTCCCTTTTGCAAACTGTTGAGCTCATAGCATCTGCATGAGCAGGAACTGATCAGTTAGAATATGAGTGAATACAGCTACAGCTAAGGTTGCTTCTATCACAAAAGATAATTCCTAAAAAATGCTGGCGGAAGATCCTCTGGTTGCGTGTGATAAGTCACAAAATTTGGTTGCTCTCTATTGGAGTGTTTCCAAGTCAGCAACTCTCCTTATTCCTCCTAAAATTTTCTGCTTACACATCTTCACTTCTAGGTCTTTCTCTGTAATCTGTTGTGCCTTCGAAATTGATTCCTGTCCCTTCTTTTCAGTTAGCACTGAAGCCTTTTGGTGCTAAGCATTATGCTAATGATGTAAACTGATACACGTGAGTTTCTTAAATTGTGGAAACATCTCATTCTTTTACAGGGGACTTGAGTTCTCCCAGTTCTCTAGGAAAAACCTGAACTTTTGCCTATTAAGCCATAACCAAGGGATTGAGAATTTAGAATCAGGAGTTGATACAGCTGGGAGACCAGTGGTGCAATCATAGCTCACTGCAACCTCAAACTCCTGGGCTCCAGAGATCCTCTTGGCTTAGCCTCCTGAGTAACTGGGACTACAGGCATGCACTACCCCAGCTAATTGTTTTTATTTTTTAGTAGAGATGAGGTCTCACTGTGTTGCCTAGGCTGGTCTCAAACTCCCAGCCTCAAGCGATCCTCACGACTTGGCCACCCAGAGTGTTGTGATTACCGGTGTGAGCCACAGCACCTAGCCTGGACTCTTCCTTTTTAAATGAGGAAACAAATGTAAAAGGAAATCTGTCTGAAACCTGCTGCTTCTTCTGGGCAAAAAAATGGCAGAAGACATCTTCACAGAGGCCAAGTTGGAACTGTTTTTTTCAGTTTGGCATTTATGCTCAGTGCCATAGGTTTACTTTTATCTTTTGAAAACACAACACCCAGGTTGGGCGTAGTGGCTCACGCCTGTAATCATAGCACTTTGGGAGGCCAAGGCAGGTGGATCACTTAAGGTCAGGAGTTCGAGACCAGCCTGGCCAACATAGTGAAACCCCGTCTCTACTAAAAACACAAAAATTAACTCGGTGTGATGGTGGGCACCTGTAATCCCAGCTATTTGGGAGGCTGATGCAGGAAAATCACTTGAACCCAGGAGGCAGAGTTTGCATTGAGCCGAGATCGAGCCACTGCACCCCACACGGTGACAGAGCAAGACTCAGTCTCAAAAAAAGAAAAAGCAAAGCACCCAGATTTACCCTGAGTGTTGTAAACGTTCATGTCTGGGTCTTGGCATGTGATTTCACTCTTTGACTTCCCCTCCTGGACAAACCTCCCTGTATTTGTTTTGAGGCAATCTTCAGCTGGATGGAAAAGGAGTCTTGGGTCAGGGGATTTAGAACAAGGTCTGAAAAGAAACAAAGCTGCTTCAGTTCACTTAGTAAGCGTGGTAATTAGCCTTGGAGTAACAAATGTTATCTGCAGCAGCGCAGCTCCGTGCCAAGTACCAGAACCACATTTTCCAGATGATTCCAGTGAGAAGTTTTTGACTCGAAGCAATTCAACATTAGGCCCCTAAGACTGCAATCATCTTGTATAAAACAACAGATTGTTCATCTTTTCCTTTCATGCAGCAAGAATGCAAAATCCAGATTAAGCACCAACTGTAGAACCCCTTTCATGTCCTCCTAAATTTCCAGAATTATAGGGAGCGATTACTCAATGTTCATGAAAAGCATACTAGCTACAATAATTCAGAAATAGTTCAGAAAAGTTTTGGCTTCTGGAAGTACAAGTTTCGAAATTAATGTCTGATAGACCCTATGATAATAAATGTCTGGGAACATGGGAGTTTCAGGAACACAAGGTAAAGAAAGGTTATCATTAAAACATAAAAAGACAGCCAGGCATGGCGGCTCACGCCTGTAATCCCAGCACTTTGGGAGGCTGAAGCAGGCGGATCACTTGAGGTCAGGAGTTCGACACCAGCCTGGCCAATATGGCGAAACCCCATGCACTCTGGGAGGCTGAGGTGGGTGGATCATAAGGTCAAGAGATTGAGACCGCCGGGCGCGGTGGCTCAAGCCTGTAATCCCAGCACTTTGGGAGGCCGAGGCGGGTGGATCACGAGGTCAGAAGATCGAGACCATCCTGGTCAACATGGTGAAACCCCGTCTCTACTAAAAATACAAAAAAAACATTAGCTGGGCATGGTGGCGCGTGCCTGTAATCCCAGCTACTCAGGAGGTTGAGGCAGAATTGCCTGAACCCAGGAGGCGGAGGCTGTGGTGAGCCGAGATCACGCCATTGCACTCTAGCCTGGGTAACAAGAGTGAAACTCCGTCTGAAAAAAAAAAAAAAAAAAAGAGAGTGAGACCATCCTGGCCAATATGGTGAGACTCCCTCTCTACTAAAAATACAAAAATTAGCCAGGTGTGGTGGCGCATGCCTATAATCCTAGCTACTTGGGAGGCTGAGGCAGAGAATCACTTGAACACTGGAGACAGAGGTTGCAGTAAGCCAAGATTGTGCCATTGCACTCCAGCCTGGGCAACAGGAGGAAAACTCCGTCTCAAAAAAAAAAAAAAAAAGCCAGGCATGTAGTGTGCACTATAATCTCAGCTACTCATGAGGCTGAGGCAGGAGAATTGCTTGAACTCAGGAGGCAGAGCCTGCAGTGAGCTGAGATGGCACCACTGCACTCCAGCCTGGGCAACAGAGAGAGACTCTGTCTCAGAAAATAAATAAATAAATAAATAACAGAAGTTGATTATGACACTAATCAGGATAGAGAAGCCAGCCCCAACTCCAGTGAACATTAAAAGACTTATCTACCTTCCCTGAAGTCTACTAATGCACAGACGCAAAGAATATTTTTCATTTGCTTCAGGGAGACTATAGGAGTGTTTGCGGGAGGCTAGTGGTGGCAGGGAGGTGCAAAATCAACTTCACCTTGCAGAGGAGGAGACATTTGGCCTTGACTCTAGGATAAAATTTGGGGTTCATAAAGGACAGGCTTTTCTCCCTATCACTGCTTCACACTTTACTGTCAAAGGTGTATCTGGGTTGGGCACAGTGGCTTATACCTGTAATCCCAGCACTTCGGGAGGCCGAGGCGGGCAGATCTCTTGCGGCCAACAGTTCAAGACCAGCCTGGCCAACATGGCAAAACCACATCTGTACCAAAATATACAAAAAATGGCCGGGCACAGTGGCTCATGCCTGTAACCCCAGCACTTTGGGAGGCCAAGCAGGAGGATCACTTGAGGACAAGAATTTGAGGCCGGGCACGGTGGCTCACGCCTGTAATCCCAGCACTTTGGGAGGCCGAGGCGGGTGGATCACGAGGTCAAGAGATCGAGACCATCCTGGTCAACATGGTGAAACCCCGTCTCTACTAAAAATACAAAAAATTAGCTGGGCATGGTGGCGCGTGCCTGTAATCCCAGCTACTCAGGAGGCTGAGGCAGGAGAATTGCCTGAACCCAGGAGGCGGAGGTTGCGGTGAGCCGAGATTGTGCCATTGCACTCCAGCCTGGCTAACAAGAGCGAAACTCCAACTCAAAAAAAAAAAAAAGAATTTGAGACCAGCCTGGCCAACATGGTGAAACCCCATTTCTACTAAAAATACAAAAATTAGCCAGACGTGGTGGTGCACACCTGTAATCCCAGCTACTTGGGATGCTGAGGCGTGAGAATTGCTTGAACCTGGCAGGTGGAGGTTGCAGTGAGCTGAGATTGCGCCACTGCACTCCAGCCTGGGCAAAAGAATGAGGATCCATCTCAAAAAAAAAAAAAAAAAAGCTTCATCTGTGTGGCCACTTTATAGGTATTCTGGGTATCCTATTTCAAGAATTCTCACAGGTAAGCATAAAAAGGACTGGCCAGCAGAAAAGGTCTGCCACAGAATACTCGGTGGCTTCCTAAACTCGTTTAAGGTGACAACCTGGTCTCTGGGTAGTTTAAATGACCCCCAGCACTATTAAGGCACAGGAGCTGATTCTTAAGAGACTTTTAATTTCCCTTCCGCTGCCAAGAGAAGTGATGCAGCAGAGTTACTGTGCGGCAGTTAATTCAGCTTTATCCTGGAGAAAATAAGAGTAACTTTTTCCTTTTTTAGATAAGCCCATGGACTTCCACCGCACAAGCCAAAATATGCCACCAGCCCAAGCAACGTGGCGTCGTGCACAGCAGCCAAATCTCATGGATGGTATTTGTAGCTTGTGGAGCCTGACTGTACTAGGATAGGGGAGGGGTTTCCAAACGATGACAGAAGGCTGTTCATTCGTGATTTGCCAAGTTCTCCACACTCTACTGGCTGGCTGTGGAAATCAGTTTCTCAGCCCTTTTGAGGAGGACAACTTTGCCATGCAAGCAGGGAGGGGGTAATTGCTTCAGTGTTTTATATATTAGTCAATCTATCCTAACAAGTCACATTTATGACAGTTTCCCACCAAAAACAACCCCCCCCCCCAAAAAAAAAAAAATCTCAGCTTAGTGTAGGGCATGGAAAAAGTCTCAGGTGTAGAAATTCCTTTTAGTGGCTGGGCGTGGTGGCTAACACCTATAATCCCATAGGAGGCCAAGGGGGTTGATTACTTGAGGTCAGGAGTCTGAGACCAGCCTGGCCAACATGGCAAAACCCCGCCTCGACTAGAAATAGAGAAAAATTAGCTGAGTATGGTGGTGCACACCTATAATTGCAGCTACTCAGGAGGCTGAGGCAGAATTGTTTGAACCTGGGAGTAGGGGGTTGCAGTGAGCCGAGATCATGCCACTGCACTCCAGCCTGGGTGACAGAGCAAGACTCCGTCTCAAAAAAAAATTGCTTTTAGTTTGCAAAAGAGTTGTGTGCCTGGGACTTCCCCCGTCCAGTTCAGCTACTTTTCATTAGTTTGCGAAGCTGGAGGAAGGGAGCAGAAAGATGAATAATCCAGATGTTCACTATATTGTTTTTTTTTTTTTTTTTTTTTTTTTTTTTTTGAGACAGGATCTCACTGTTGCCCAGGCTGAAGTGAAGTGATACAATCACAGCTCACTGCAGTCTCGATCTCCTGGCTCAAGCGATCCTCCCACCTCAGCCTCCCAAGTAGCTGGGACTGCAGGTGTGCACCACCACACCCGGCAAATTAAATTTTTTTTGGTAGAGATTTGGTCCTGCCATGTTGCCCAGGCTGGTCTTGAACTCCTGGCCTCAAGTGTTCCTCCCACCTCAGCCTCCCAAAGTGCTGGGATTACAGACATGAGCCACCGCACTTAACCAAGGGGTTGATTTTTATATTGCTTTCTAAATCAAGGCCATTGACATTTATTTTTTCTTTTTTGAGATGGAGGCTTGCTCTGTCGCCCAGGCTGGAATGCAATGGCATAATCTCAGCTCACTGCAACCTTCACCTCCTGGGTTCAAGTGATTCTCTAGTCTCAGCCTCCCCAGTAGCTGGGATTATAGGCATCCACCATCATCCCTGGCTATTTTTTGTATTTTTGTAGAGACAGGGTTTCACCATGTTGGCCAGGCTGGTCGTGAATCCCTGACCTCAGGTCATCCGCCCACCTTGACCTCCCAAAGTGCTGGGATTACAGGTGTGAGCCACTGTGCCTGGCTGACACTTTCTTAGATTAGATACATGCTCCCAAGTAAATGTGAATCAGAGACACGAATTTCACACAAGGCAGAATAATTTCAAAGTCTGGCTATTTTAATTCCATTTCATTGTTCAAGGTAGTATGGGTATATTAAGTGGTTCATTGCCATCCTGAAGAAAACACAGCTTCTGTCTGATGTGATTTTGTCAAATTCAAACATGACTCTTTGACTTAAAAAAAAAAAAAAAAAACCACTCATTTTCTTTGCATATCTTGGTAAGATTATTATTTTCCTGGAACATATATATATATATATAATTTTTTTTTTCTTTTTGCAATGTCCACCTGCAAAGGAACATATTTTTTTTTTTTCAAACCTTCAAGTAGTTTGGAAACATTTGCCTATTTGCCCATTCCTCTGGGCACAGCCTTTCAGAGCCCTTATCTCACCTATGCTGAAAAATCTGTTTTCCCAGGTGCTGGTGGGGCTACTGGATAGAGGGGATCACAGAGAAATGAGGAGTGAGCGAGCTTTGTAAACCACTTCTAATTCTCTTCATTAGTATGCTACGATCCACCCCAGCTTCTACAAGGTCAGACATGCAAGACAAGTACTTGGCCAAAACAGCAGGATTCTAACTAGTGTAAAAATAGATTTTAAATAAAATAGAATCTCTATAGGAAAGAGAATTAGGTTATGCTTTACATTCCCACTCTAGCTTTAAGGTATCTGTACATATAAGTCCAAGAGAGACTTAAAGAGTTGGTCTGCCTTAAGTAAAAATTAAGAATGTCTGAGTACATTCATTTTGCAACATTACAGGTAAAGTTTTTTGGGAAATGCTGCAGCACATCCCACAAACATAGATGGTGATTAGTGATACAGTTGATGTGCTAACAAGTAACATGTGAGACATTTAGGGGCTGGGAGCAGTGGCTCATGTCTGTAATCCCAGCACTCTGGGAGGCCAAGGTGGGTGGATCACCTGAGGTCAGGAGTTTGAGACCAGCCTGGCCAACATGGTGAAACCCCATCTCTACTAAAAATATAAAAAAATTGCCGGAAATGGTGGTGCACGCCTGTAATCCCAGCTACTTGGGAGGCAGGAGAATCGCTTGAACCTGGGAGGCAGAGGTTGCAGTGAGCCGAGATCATGCCACTGCACTCCAGCCTACAGCATGGGCAACAAGAGCAAAACTCTGCCTCAAAAAAAAAAAAGATTTAGGTCAGAGGGGATGAGGCCTAATTAGGGGCTAAAAACCTATTCCGAAATGTGATCATTTGAAAACCTTTGGCTAATTATAAAGCAAAAACCAAATCCCATCATTTAACAATACATCTTACTAACCTATCCTTCTACCTCTTCAAGAAACTAAATTCCAACACAGGTCTTATTTTAAGTTTGCTCAGTTACTACAGGTTATGAATTATTTGACATTTATGGTTCCAGAGAGAGTACACAGCCCCTCTGTTGGCCCACACAAGCGTTACATGACTGTTTAAAGGGGGCTCTGTTGAAATTCTAATTTTAGGATTTAGAAACAGCCTTTGGTTATATCTTGAAAGCGTAATTGAAAATCTGCCCAAGCTCCCTCTAGCTGCAACCTGAACATGCAGACCAATCTTTTGTAAACATTTAGAAAATACTGCACCCAGCAAAATACAAAATTAGCTAGTCAGAGGCCTCACTCTACATTTTCACACAGATGAGAAATCTCCCCACTTATTCTTGCTAGATGCTAGGATATCCACTTTGAGATTTGAGTTTGGGAACAGCCATTAAGCCTCCTCTTTAATTGAGGTTGATAATGACGTATGAAGTCACCAAAAATAAACAGTGGAGCTGCCACCATTTTTCCTACACTTAGGCTACCCAATGTGCCCCAAGCTGTTTGTTTTTCCTGGCTAGCCCCAGAGCAAGAAAAGATGACTGCTGGTAAAGAGCCAGGGCCTGGTTTACTACCAGACCTCTTTTCAGATAACATTCAAGCAATTCTTCCACTCCCCAGAGGAAGGGGGAGATGATAATGATATGACACTATTGCTAGGGAATTTTCATAACTCCTCAGCAGCCAATGGAAACCTCTCTTTAAAGCAGCTGCTATGATCTTTTAGTGCTAGATAACCTTACCTTTGAAGTTACAAGAAATAACTTAACAACTTAAACCTACCCCAGAACTGAATGTCAAATGCACCAACTCCATAAATACAATGGAAAAATGCACAACAGAGCTGGGGCTTCTACCAAGTAAGAAGGCAAAATGGTCATTAGAATGTCTGAGGTTAGTGAACTCTTAAGACCTTTTCAAACACAGCCCCTTTCCATCACCTCTCCTGATCAGTACCCTCTACATTCACTACATCACACACTAGCAAATGAAAGAGCCAAACAACTGTGGCTTGATCCTCATTTGTACTTATTAGGGCCCACCCTCACATTTAGCTGAAGGTCCCAGCATGCCCTCACGGTGCCAGGGAGAACAGTCTCGGGGATGTCTGTTGCTTTGAAAGTCACTTGCCCCTCTTGCTGCGGCCCTTCCTGGAGGGCAACTTCCCACTGCCCCCAGAAGAGGCGGGACTTGAGGCTGAGGCCATGGGGATGTTGATCTGTCCCTCCTGGATTTCCTGCCGGGCCTCAGCAGGCAGATGGTTGATCTTCTGCTGTGTCTCCAGGTAGAACATGACATCACGCAGCTGCTCCTGGATCTCGGTGATTTGCAAATCTTTTTGGTCGCAGGTCTCCTTCAACAACTTCTCCTCCTCCTTTAGCTTGTTCTGCAGGAGGACTTGGTTGGCTCGCAAACACTTGTTCATTTCCTGCTCCTCTTTGAGCTCACTGGTGAGTTTGGCCACTTTCGTGTTTAGCTGAGTGCACCTTTTGAAAAACAAAGGAAGACAAAAGCACATTTTTCATTTGCTGACACAGTCCCCTTTCTGATCTGGGATTGACCAGAGAAACCATGACCTCAGAATGCCTTTAGGACAGGCCCCTTTCTCCCATAGTGAGGAAGACTAGTTTGCTGCCATTGCAATCAGCTACGCAAAGCAAGAATTTTGCTCTACTTAACACAAGTGTATTTTATGCTTCTTTTTTTTTTTTTTTTTGAGATGGAGTTTCGATCTTGTTGCCCAGGCTGGAGTACACGATCTCAGCTCACTGCAACCTCTGTCTCCTGGGTTCAAGTGATTCTTCTGCCTCAGCCTCCCAAGTAGCTGGAATTACAGGCACCTTCTGCCTCAGCCTCCCAAGTAGCTGGAATTACAGGCACCTGCCACCATGCCTGGCTAATTTTTGTATTTTTAGTAGAAACCAGGTTTCACACCATGTTGGCCAGGCTGGTCTCGAACTCCTGACCTCAGGTGATCTGTCTGCCTCGGCCTCCCAAAGTGCTGGGATTACAGGTATGAGGCAGTGTGCCAGCCCACAAGGGTACTTTTTTTGTTTTTTTTTTTGAGACAGAGTCTCACTCTGTTGCCCAGGCTGGAGTGCAGTGGTGTGATCTCGGCTCACTGCAACCTCTGCGGCCTGAGTTCAAGTGATTCTCCTGCCTCATCCTCCCGAGTAGCTGGGATTACAGGCACCCGCCACCACACCTGGCTAATTTTTGTATTTTTTTTTCTTTTTTCTTTTTTTTTTTTTTGAGACGGAGTTTCGCT
>NW_022436942.1:69751210-69766359 GCF_009761245.1 Sapajus apella
TTTTTTTTTTTTTTTTTTAAAAGACGGGTTGCACCATGTTGGTCAGGCTGGTCTTGAACTCCCGACCTCAGGTGATCCACCACCCTTGGCCTCCAAAGTGCTTGGATTACAGGCGTGAGCCACTGCGCCCGGCCTAATTTTTGTATTTTTAGTAGAGATGAGGTTTCACCATCTTGGCTAGGCTGGTCTTGAACTCCTGACTTCATGATCCACCCACCTTGGCCTCTCAAAGTGCTGAGATTACAGGTGTGAGCCACTGCACCCGGCCCACAAGTGTACTTTTAAGACACTTTTTTTTTTTTTTTCAAGGATCAGAAATTTTTCAGTAGCAGAAACTATTCTGTGACTGATGTAAAAATTCTGCTTCGTTTTGCAGTCAGTGGTTACATAGGTGCCTTCGAGATGATAGCTGTGATAATGAAGATATGAGGAAAGGTGACATTCTTGGAGAGTCAAGTGCTCTGACTTCATTGCATTTGCTGGAGGGGAAAAAAAGGGCACTTATTCTAACCAAAGGGTTTTAGACTTGGGAGTGCCCCATTCTTGATGTCCAGTCTTACTCATAAGTAAAGAATTTCAAATGAAACCACCATTTGAGGCTGGGTGCACTGGCTCATGCTTGGAATCCCAGTGCTCTGAGAGGCTGAGGCCAGAGGATCACTTCAGCAAATGAAAGAGGAAATGAATTTGAGTCCAGTCTGGGCAACAAAGTAAGACCCTGTCTCTATAAAGAATCAAAAAAATTAGCCAGGCATGGTGGCGTGCACCTGTGGTCTCAGATACAAAGGAGGCTGAAGTGTGAGGATAGATTGATCCCAGCAGGTCAAGGCTGCAGTGAGCTGTGTTCATGCCATTGCACTTCTAGGGTGACAGAGCAAAACCTTGTCTCATTCAAACAACCAAACAACCCACACCATTAGAGACCCAGTAGAGTGGCTCTGCCTGTAATCCCAGCACTCTGGGAGGTCAAAGTGGGAGGGTCACTTGAGGCCAGGAGTTCGAAATCAGCCTGGTCAACATAGTGAGACAACATCTCTACAAAAAAAATTTTTTTTTTAAATTAGCTGGGTGTGGTAGTGTGTACTTCTTGTAGCCCCAGCTACTTGGGAGGCTGAGGCAGAGGATTGCTTGAGCCCAGGAATTTGGGCCTGCAGTGGGCTGAGAGTGCATCACTGCACTCTAGCCTGGGTGACAGAGTAAGACCCTGTCTAAAACAAAAACAAAACCAAAACAAAACAAAAAAAACCAACCCATATTTGCGATATTATTTTTATGTATTAGAACACCCAGGAGCTGAGACATGAGAAAAGAGGCACGCTTACACACTGGTACTGGAGCATAAACTGGTATAAACTCTTTTGAAAACAACTTGGCAATATCTATAAAAATAAAAAATTTGCCTGTAATCCCAGCACTTTGGAAGTCCGAGGGCAGATCACAAGGTCAAGGGTTCAAGACCAGCCTGGTCAACATGGTGAAACACTGTCTGGTTGTGGTGGCATGGGCCTGTAATCCCAGTTACTCTGGAGGCTGAGGCAGAAGAACTGCTTGAACCCAGGAGGCAGAGGTTGCAGTGAGCTGAGATTGTGCCACTGCACTCCAGCCTGTGTGACAGAGCAAGATCCCGTCTCAAAATAAATGAATAAATAAAAATTTGCATGCCCTTTGACACAGCTGTTTTACTTCTAGGAATTTATCTCATAGAATAGATACACTCAGGATTGGGTAAAAAGAAACATGGAGAAAGATGCTCATTACAGTGTTGCTTATACTAGTATGAGATTTTACACAACTTGACACAATCAATAGGGACCTGGTCAAAATTATTATGGAAGGCCAGGTGCAGTGGCTCATGCCTATAATTCCAGCATTTTCAGAGGCCAAGACAGGAGGATCACTTGAGGCTCAGAATTCAAGACCAGCCTGGGCAATATGGCAAGACCCTGTCACTACAAAAAAATTTAAAATTGGGCAGGCATGGTGGTGCACACCTGTAGTCATAGCTACTCAAGAAGCTCAGACTAGGAGGAACACTTGAGCCCAGGATCTGGAGGCTGCAGTGAGCTACGATCACACCACTGTATGTTGCCTAGGCAACACAGCAAGACCTTATCGCAACACTGACAAAAAAAAAAAAAAAAAAAATCATTATGGTACATCCATACAATGAAATAGCATGCAGTTATTACAAAGATCAGGATAGATCTAGATGTGCCAGTATACAAAAAACCTCCAAAAGCATACTTTATCAAAGAGAATACCTACTATTCTATTTTTGTAGAGAAAACATTATGCATGTGCAATATTTCTGTGGGCCGAGCTAAACATCTAGAAGAATAAATATTCACCAGTTCTGGTTAATAATGTATACCAGTCAGGCGTGGTGGCTCACGCCTGTAATCCCAGCACTTTGGGAGGCAGAGGAAGACAGATCACAGGGTCAGGTGTTTGAGACCAGCCTGGCCAACATGGCAAAATCCCATCTCTACTAAAAATATAAAAATTAGCCAGGTGTGGTGGCGGGTGCTTATAATCCCAGCTACTCTGGAGGGTGAGGCAGGAGAATGCTTGAACCTGGGAGGTGGAGGTGAGATTGCCTCCAGTCTGGTTGACAGGGCGAGATTCCATCTCAGAAACAATAATAATGGTTACCATTAGATAGCAGGATCTAGGGGGTGAAAAAGAACTTCCAGTTTTACAGGGTGGGGTGGCCCACACCTATAATGGTAACAGTCTCTACAAAACGTTAGCCAGAGGCTGGGCGTGGTGGCTCACGCCTGTCATCACAGCACTTTGGGGGGCTGAGGTGGGAGGATCACGAGGTCAAGAGATCAAGACCATCCTGGCCAACAAGGTAAAACTCTACTAAAGGTAAATCTCTACTAAAAATACAAAAATTAGCTGGGCATGGTGGTACATGCTCGTAGTCCCAGCTACTCAGGAGGCTGAGGCAGGAGAATTGCTTGAACCCTGGAAGCAGAGGCTGCAATGAGCCAAGATCGTACCACTGCATTCTAGTCTGGCAACAGAGTGAGACTCTGTCTCAAAAAAAAAAAAAAACAAAAAAAACCATGTAGTGAGCCAAGATTGCGCCACTGTACTCCAGCCTGGGTGACAGGGAAAGACCCTGTCTCAAAAAAAAATCTTCCAGTTTTAACTTTGTATTCTTTAGCAGTTGTTCAATTTGTTAGGGTGCTGAAAGCACAGGATAATTTTTAATTTTTACTTCTATTAATTTTGTAGTGTTGATTTTACAATAGCTTTAAAAAAATCATTTATTTTTGTTGAGACAGGGTCTTACTGTTGCCCAGGCTGGAGTGCAGTGGTGTGATGTTGACTCACTTCAGCCTTCGGCTCCCAAGCTCATGTGATCCTCTTACCTCAGGCTTCTAGGTAGATGGCACTACAGGTGTGCACACCATGCCCAGCTAATTTTTGTATTTTTAGTCGAGATGGGGTTTTACCATGAGTCTGGTCTCAAGCAATCTGTCTGCCTCAGGCTCCCAAAAGTGCTGGGAATACAGGCGTGAGCCACTATGCCTGGCTGGTAATTTCAATCAGTAACAATTATCTTCCCAAATAACAGTAAATAAAGAATGTTCTCGCCATGCTGTCCATGAGTTTTTTGCTCCATATTCAACATCTTTTGCCTTTTTTTTTTTTTTTTTTTTTGGGGCGGAGTTTTGGTCTTTTTTTCCCAGCTTGTGTGGAAGCGGAGACAGGAGAATTGCCTGAACCCAGGAGATGGAGGTTGCGGTGAGCCAAGATCACGCCATTGCACTCCAGCCTGGGTAACAAGAGCGAAACTCCGTCTCAGCCTCCTGAGTCGCTGGGATTACAGGCACGCGCCACCATGCCCAGCTAATTTTTTGTATTTTTAGTAGAGACGGGGTTTCACCATGTTGACCAGGATGGTCTCAATCTCTTGACCTCGTGATCCACCCGCCTCGGCCATCTTTTGCCTTTAATTCCTGCCCAAGGCCAGAGCATAGAACATCTCCAGCTTAGATACAGTTTCCTTCCTAACTGCCAGTTCTTAGCCACAATGGTTCAAAGAAGCTGAAGGCTCTGGATGGTAGAAAATTGCTTTAAACAGGCAAAAATGGAAGATATCTCCACACACTGCAAGTGCACAGACATCAGAAGAGAGCACTGCATTCCACATGGCATCCATCTGGTATGAAACCCCACATTTTTTAATAAATGAGAAGCCGATCCGGCTCTGTGGCTCATGCCTGTAATCCCAGCACTTTGGGAGGCCAAGGTGGGTGGATCAGGAGGTTAAGTAATCAAGACCATCTTTGGCCATCATGGTGAAACCCCGTCTCTACTAAAAATATAAAAAATTAGCCAGGTGTGGTGGCATGTGCCTGTAATCCCAGCTACTTGGGAGGCTGAGGTAGGAGATTCGCTTGAACCCAGGAGGCAGAGGTTGCAGTGAGCCATCGTGCTACTGCACTCCAGCCTGGGCAACAAAGCAAGACTCCATCTCAAAAACAAAAAACAAAACCTGGGCATGGTGGCTCATACCTGTAATCCCAGCACTTTGGGAGGCCAAGGCTGGCAGATTACCTGAGGTTGAGAGTTTGAGACTAGCCTGATCAACATGGAGAAACCCTGTCTCTACTAAAAATACAAAACTAGCTGGGTGTGGTGGTATATGCTTGTAATCCCAGCTACTCAGGAGGCTGAGGCAGAAGAATCGCTTGAACACAAGAGGCAGAGGTTGTGGAGAGCTGAGAGTGTGCCACTGCACTCCAGCCTGGGCAACAAGAGCAAAACTCTGTCTCCTAAATAAATAAATAAAATAAACGAATGAGAAGCTTGTTCCATACCTAGGGAGACTCCTGAAAACTGGTGATACATAGATTTCAAAATGAGGGTGTTTCCACAGGAATGAAAGAAACTGTCTGTTTATAGAGCCAGTTACAGCAGAATAGACTGATTATACTTACTTTCTTTCCACAGACTGCTTTTCTTTTAGGAGATCATTTAGTTTATGCTCCAGATTATCACATTTCTCAATTGTTTCTTTAAACTTGGTCTTCATGTTGTTAATCTGAAAGAGCAAATAGAAATCAGACTCATTTCACAAAGGCAATGTAGTATGGTCTTTGGGGCTAACATCATACTTTCCTAACTTTGACAAACCAAAATTAGAAAAGGTGAGATACGGTACTTTCTAGGCAGGGAAAAAAAAATAAAAGAAAGAAAAAGGTGAGATAATCATTTGAAAGAATTTCTGTAATAGGAATAAAAATGCTAGGAAATCTCTTTTTTCTTTTTTTGAGATGGAGTCTTGCCTGTTGCCCAGGGTGGTGTGCAGTGGCATGATCTTGGCTTGCCGCAACCTCCTGGGTTCAAGCAATTCTCCTGCCTCAGCCTCCTGAGTAGCTGGGATTACAGGCATGCGCCACCATGCCTAGTTAATTTATGTATTTTTAGTAGAGATGGGGTTTTCACCATGTTGACCAGGCTGGTCTCAAGCTCCTGACCTCAGGTGATCCACCTGCCTTGGCCTCCCAAAGTGCTGGGATCACAGGCATGAGCCACTGTGCCCGGCTGGGAAATCCTTTTTTTTCTTACTATTTCTCTATATCGGGGTGAATAAGGGATCAGGAACCTCTGAATGTCCAGTGAAACCACTGGAAAGTAAAGAGTGAGCATCAGGTACTACATCAGGGGCTTCTCATTCTTTTTTTTTTTTTTTTTTTTTTTAAAAAAATGACGAGGTCTTGTCATGCTGCCCAAGCTAGAGTGCAGCAGCTTATTCACAGGTGCAGTCACAGCTCACTACAGCCTTGAACTCCTGGGCTCAAGTGATCCTCCTGCCTCAGCCTCCAGAATAGACTGTGCTACCTACCACATCCAGCAGAGCTTAGTCACCACTGTGTTTCTTATATTATTTATAGACAGAGTCTTGCTCTGTCCACCCAGGCTAGAGTACAGTGGCATGATCTCGGCTGACTGCAACCTGTGCCTCCTAGGCTCAAGTGATCTTTCCACCTTAGCCTCCCTAGTAGCTGGGACTACAGGTGCATGCCACCACATCTGGCTTATTTTTTTTTTTTTCAGACATTATCTCGTTCTGTCGTCCAGGCACCTGCAGCAGCACGATCTTGGCTCACTGCAACCTCTGCCTCTCAGGTTCAAATGATTCTCCTGCCTCAGCCTCCCAAGCAGCTGGGATTATAGGCATGCACCTCCACACGCGGCTAATTTTTGTATTTTTGTTTTTGTTTTGTTTTTTTTTTTGAGCCAGAGTCTCACTCTGTCATCCAGGCTGGAGTACAGCGGTGTGATCTCGGCTCATTGCAACCTCTGCCTCCCAAGTTCAAGCGATTCTCCTGCCTCAGCCTCGTGGGTAGCTGGGATTACAGGTGTCTGCCACCGTGCCTGGCTAATTTTTTAATTTTTTTAGTACAGATGGGGTTTTGCTATGTTGGCCAGGCTGGTCTTGAACTCCTAACCTCAAGTGATCCCTCCTTAGCCTCCCAAAGTGCTGGGATTCAGGCATGAATCACCAGGCCTGACCTAAGTTTTATTTTTTTTTTATTATTATTTTTTAATTATTTTTATTTTTATTTTTTTTTGAGACGGAGTTTTGCTCTTGTTACCCAGGCTGGAGTGCAATGGCGCGATCTCGGCTCACCGCAACCTCCGCCTCCTGGGTTCAGGCAATTCTCTGCCTCAACCTCCTGAGTAGCTGGGATTACAGGCACGCACCACCACACCCAGCTAATTTTTTGTATTTTTAGTAGAGACGGGGTTTCACCATGTTGACCAGGATGGTCTCGATCTCTTGACCTCGTGATCCACCCGCCTCGGCCTCCCAAAGTGCTGGGATTACAGGCGTGAGCCACCGCGCCCGGCCCTGACCTAAGTTTTATATTTTTTTGTAGAGACAAAAATTGGTAGTCTACAAAACTTGTGACAGTTGACTCTAGTCATTTGTTTTTTCAAATTCACAATTTTTTCATGTATCATGAAGCCACATGGAACATAAGCAATCCATTTTTTTGAGTCTATTTATGAAAACAATATCCATAGACTCATTCAAATTACACAGCCTTAAAAACAAGAGAATTAAAAAATTCTGATGTATAACATGTCAGATGGCAGCAATCCTAGACCAGAGTATGTCGGAATCTGGCTAGGTAGATACTGGATCCCCTCCTATGCAAAGATCTGCAAACTTGGTAATTTCCTCAACTCCTCTGGTCTAGGACACTGGCAAAAGATAGGTGGGAAGGCAAAGTGGGGAGGCTGGGTGGACCACAAGGCAGTAATAACAGGAACTGAAAGTGGCTGAGAATTTAAATCCTATGGCCCAGGCATCAGCTGGGTGTTTCATAGGCAGTATCTCGTTTATTCCTCATAGCAAGCGTGTACCTTGTAAGTCAACTTCTGATAGAAACTGAGGCTTGAGAAAGGTGAGGCATTATGCCCAAGGTCACCCCGCTGGCGTGTGGTAGATACAGAACTATATCTCAGGTTTGGGTCCAAAGCTAAGTTCTAAACCTCTGTCTACATTACAAAGAAGGCCAAAACTCTATAGTGAAGGAAAAGTGACTTCTGGACTAGATCTGAACTTAGCAGAGGTCCTTGTGATGCCTTCCCTCAGGAAGATGAAGCGTCACTTCTAACCTTTCTTTTTAATCCTTTTCCATACAACCTGCCTAGCAAGTCTCTCATAGCACTAGCTTTAGTAATAATAATAAACGTTTTATACAATTCAACTTTACAGCCAACCTCCATTGGAAGAACATGAAAGAGAGATTTCTAAATGTTTTTCTATGCCATAAAAATCAAAGCAGCTTTAAAATTGCTCGAATTCTAGTTTGGTATTCTCTTCAATATTACTTTAAAAAAACAGAGCACTAGATCTTTTGATATTTTCTTCTAAACTGACTCCTGTCAGTTCAAGGAAGTTGAAAAGGACAAAAGTTACTATTATAAGAAACCAAACTGTACATTTCTTAATAAAGATACTTAAGCCAAATACATTTATATCAACATGAAAATATAAAGGTAACCCTAAAATGGTTTTTAGTATTGCTACAGACAAACGTTAACAACTATTTAAATTAGTGCTTTTTAAAACATTTCTGGGCCAGTGTCATGGCTCACGCCTGTAATCCCAGCACTTTCAGAGGGCCATGGCAGAAGGTTTGTTTAAGCTCAGGAATTGGAGATCAGCCTGGGCAACATAGTAAGACTCCCCATCTCAACAAAATTTTTTTTTTTTTTTTTTTTTTTTTTGAGACGGAGTTTCACTCTTGTTACCCAGGCTGGAGTGCAATGGCGCAATCTCGGCTCACTGCAACCTCTGCCTCCTGGGTTCAGGCAATTCTCCTGCCTCAGCCTCCTGAGTAGCTGGGATTACAGGCACGCACCACCATGCCCAGCTAATTTTTTGTATTTTTAGTAGAGACGGGGTTTCACTATGTTGACCAGGATGGTCTCGATCTCTTGACCTCGTGATCCACCCGCCTCGGCCTCCCAAAGTGCTGGGATTACAGGCGTGAGCCACCGCGCCCGGCCGCAAAAATTTTTAAAAATCAGCCAGGCACAGTGACATCCTCCTGTGGTCCCAGCTACTTGAGCCTCAGAGGCTGAGCCTGAAGCTGCAGTGAGCTGTGATGATGCCAATGCATTCCAGCCTGGGCAACAGAGTGAGATCTTATTTCAAAAAACAAATGAAAATTTCTGACCATTAGCACACAGTAAGAAACACCCATGACACATACAAAAGTAAAACAAGTTTCACAAAACAATATTAATTGTGATACACCCTAATATTTACATCTACCCTATCTATGTAATAAAAATGCCAGTTGTGGACTGCCAAACTCATTTTACAATCCACAGCTGGAAAAATACTGGTTGAGATGGAGCTAGACATCCACAAGAAAAGATGCATTTTTAGGGGAGTTCACCTTACGACTGCCTCTGCCTACCATGTGTTCTTCACACATGATCCTATGAAAACTAAGAAACTTCAAGTATCTGTGAGCTTCATTGTCTAGAATAGGCTCTGCTCACATGCTATAGTAACAGCACTACCTAAGGCACTGGGGGAAAGAAGCGGTGTTTATAACTGAAGCCTGCAGTGAATTTCAACCTTGATCCTCCTCATCCACAGGAGGCCCAAGAACAAAAATCTCTGTCAGTGAGACCCAGGGTTCGGGTTACTGTTTCTCCCTGAACATGTTCTACTGCTGGGGGTGCTAACGGACAAGGAACTAGCCAAAAGGAGGACGGTGGCAGGACAAATGGCTTGCATCATCCATTAACTTATGGATAAGTGACATTTGTTACCAGAAAACAAAAGCATCCTTTCAAGCACCCCCAAGCTTTTTATTTAGAGCTGCTCTGGCTTCCATTTTATCCTGACCTAAAAGCAAACATGAGTTTCAGTGTTTCATTTCCCTGCCCTTTGACTTGCTTTTCACTGGCATGTTTTAGGGAATGCAGTTAATCCTGAAGAATCTGAAAGGGCAGAGAGAATCCAAAGCTTAGCTCTCAAGGATCTGCATGAAGCACTTGAGATAGTCACGCTGGTATATCCCATGGAAAAACCCATTAGTGCAGCTGCAGCAGAGGTGTCAATGCACTTTCCTGTGAGCCATGACTTTATGCCATGAGGCGATGACCTGTGCTCTGCCTCCAAGAGCATTGGGTGGCGCTCCTCCCTGCACATACTCTAATCAAGCCCTATTCAGAACTAGTAGTCAAGTGACCTCCAGTGCCTTTGGAAGGGCACTTGTGTTGATTTCATCAATAACTTTTAACTGAAGATCATTTTAAAGCTGATTTTTTTTTTTTTGAGACGAAGTCTTGATCTGTTGCCTAGGCTGGAGTGCAGTGGCGTAATCTCAGCCCACTGCAACCTCTGTCTTCTGGGTTCAAACAACTCTCCTGTCTCAGCCTCCTGAGTAGCTGGGATTACAGGTGACTGCCACCACACTCAATCAATTTTTGTATTTTTATTAGAGACTGGGTTTTCCCATGTTGACCAGGCTGGTCTCAAACTCCTGACCTCAAGTGATCCACCTGCCTCAGCCTCCCAAAGTGCTAGGATTACAGGCATGAGACACTATGCCTGTAAAGCTGATGTTAAGCTTTTTTTTTTTTGAGACGGAGTTTCACTCAATCTCGGCTCACCGCAACCTCCGCCTCCTGGGTTCAGGCAATTCTCCTGCCTCAGCCTCCTGAGTAGCTGGGATTACAGGCACGCACCACCATGCCCAGCTAATTTTTTGTATTTTTAGTAGAGACGGGGTTTCACCATGTTGACCAGGATGGTCTCGATCTCTTGACCTCGTGATCCACCCGCCTCGGCCTCCCAAAGTGCTGGGATTACAGGCTTGAGCCACCGCGCCCGGCCCCGTTAAGCATTAATGTTAAAAAACCTTGATTTCGCCCATTTATGGCATAACCAGAAACTGGGGCCCTTGGTTCTGCCTGCTAAGCTCCAGGATAATCCTATCCAGCTCAGAGGTGGGCTCTGTACTGCTTATCTGAAGGCCCAAGGATAGGTGGGGGACTCACAAAGCTACTGAAGTAATCGCTGAAAACTTTTTTTCTTTTTCCCTTTTTTTTTTTTTTTTTTTTAGAGACGGGGTTTCACCATGTTGGTCAGGCTGGTCTTGAACTCCTGACCTCAGGTGATCCACCCGTTTTGGCCTCTCAAAAGTGCTGAGAGTATAGGTATGAGCCATCATGCCCAGCCATTGTTGAGAAATTTTACAAGATTTTATTTCAACTAAGGGAGTCATTGAATTACAGATAATGTCTCTATGTCCAGAGAAACTGTCCCTATGTCCAGAGAAAGGTTCCTAGAGCCATAATTATACACAGGTGCTTACTAGTTTTCAGACTGCCTTCTTTAGAACTCTCAGGGTTCCTTGCGCATAGTGGAGACAAGGGGAAAGCCAAGCAGGCAGACCTCTGGGCCTTCCATCTGAGTTCCACCAAAATCAAACCACTTTTTAATTTTGCTAAAACAGTGAATGGCATCATTTTTAAAGAATTATTTTGTTAGAATTTGAAAACTGCTGCCCTGGTCCTTCAGGGTGAATAATGAAGCGCCAATATCTCTGCCCAATTTTATTTCCTTCCATTTAGAAGGGCTCTGCACCATTTCATTGCCTTAGAAGTCCATTTTCAGCCCCAAAGGCAGCTGTTCCCAAGCTGACAAACCAACTGCCTGACTCAAATAACAAAACCTCATGTACATACTTGTACTTTTTAATGGAACTGCACAGGCATTAGAAAACCAGATTGAGGTTAAAAAAAAAAAAAAGCAAACAAAGCCCCCTAAGACCTCAAAATACCAAAACAGTCAAGCCTTTAAATCCAAAGTTTCTTTTTAGTGGCAAAACAATTCTCCAACTGTTATCCAACTGAGAAGGGAAGATGTTAAGATTCCTCTTTCCTGTACTCTGCCTTCCACAATCCCCATCAGAGTACCCTGCCATGTGGCATTTCAGCAGACACCAAACCAAACAGACTTACTTACTTCCTCTGCTGTGTCCTTCTCTATCCGAACTATCTTGTTTTCCCAGTAGATTCGCTGAGATTCCAGCTGGCTTGTTAGTAAATATGAATACTAAAAACATAGAGAATAAACACCAAAATGTAAGTCACTACTGTCAGTCTCTGAAATCCAATTTAAAAATCTGATCTTTAATGATCCACAGAAAACTAAAACTAACCAACAGAATGTATATTTACGACCTGGTTCCACTCTACTCAATATACCCTGACTCAGGGGACAGAAATTACAATTATGCTTCTGTCCTCCTGGGGCTTACAATCTAGTCAGAATAAATGTACTTATTAAAAAATTTACTCTGGCTGGGCGCGGTGGCTCAAGCCTGTAATCCCAGCACTTTGGGAGGCAGAGGCGGGTGGATCATGAGGTCAAGAGATCGAGACCATCGTGGGCAACATGGTGAAACCCCGTCTCTACTAAAAATACAAAAAATTAGCTGGGCATGGTGGCGTGTGCCTGTAATCCCAGCTACTCAGGAAGCTGAGGCAGGAGAATTGCCTGAACCCAGGAGGCGGAGGTTGCGGTGAGCCAAGATTGCGCCATTGCACTCCAGCCTGGGTAACAAGAGCGAAACTCCGTCTGCGAAAAAAAAAAAAAAAAAAAAAAAAAAAAATTTACTCTGGCCCTGTCTTTATTTCCTTCACAATCGGCTGCCATTCGAGGAGCTGAGGAAGCCTAGAGCTCTCAGGAGCAGTCTTTTGAGCTGGTATATGGGCACTCAAAATGGTCCAGCATTTGGCATACCAACATAAGCTTTCCTACAATACAGCCTCTAACAAAACTAGGCTGTCCTGAACCCCTCTTAATAGAATTGTTTACCTTTATACCAAGAAGGTTGGGAAAGCACCTGTGGCATGTGCCCAGGCAGACTTAGAGGAGTCTGTGCTGTCAGACCTAAAGTTCTCATAAGTTTGTCCAAAACAAAGAAACATGTCAGTAGGGCCTATGGTAGTTCCACATGTGCTAAATGTGTTCATGACACGATCAAGCACACTTTCCTTATTGAGGAGCAGAAAATCATTGTGATTGTTGAAGGCGCAAGCACAGAGTCAGAAAGCTAAATTAAACATGAAACTTTTTTGAGGATTAAAAATGAAAAGACTTGCTGTAAAAAAAAATTTATTCTGGTCAAGCTGACTTTAAGAAGAACCATAGTGGTTTTCAATTTATGTATAACTCGAACCAACTTACCTGTCTCCCTGCCCCCAGGAAGCAGTCCTGTCCCATCCTGTCCCACCCAGCACTTGGGTCAGGTACCCACGCTCAGCTCCCTTAGCACTGTGCCTATCAGTAATAGGGCTCAGGACAGCGGCACTTCATCACCAGTTTATCTGCCTGTCTCCCTGACTGGACTGTGAACTCTATGAAAGAGAGGATAACATCTCTACTTTGGTATCTCTAGTGCTGGCACATGGTGGACGTCAAGAAGTGTTTGCTGCATGACTGCGTGAATGAACAGTCCTATGTAACCACATGGAAGGGACAGATGGCATATGACAGTAAGATCTGAGAGAAGGCAAGATTTGAGAGGGCGCTGACAGATAGGAGGAGAACAGATAAAGATAGAGATCCGGCTGGGTGCAATGGCTAATGCCTGAAATTCTAGTACTTTGGGAGGCTGAGGCAGGTGAATTGCCTGAGCTCAGAAGTTTGAGACCAGCCTAGGCAACATGGTGAAACTCTGTCTCTACTAAAAATACAAAAATTAGCTGGGCGTGGTGGCATGTACCTGTAGTTCCAGCTACTCAGGAGGCTGCGCCAGGAGAACTGCTAGAACCTGGGAGGCGGAAGTTGCAGTGAACCAAGATTGTGCCACTGCACTCCAGCCTGGGTGGCAGAGCAAGACTCCCTCTCCAAAAACAAAAAACAAAAAAACCCAGAAGTCCAAGTGCAGAGAACTAGTTGGCCAAGACAAATCTGTGGTCATTAGAATCTCTTCAGAAATGAACAAGTAAGGCCGGGCGCAGTGGCTCACGCCTGTAATCCCAGCACTTTGGGAGGCCGAGGCGGGTGGATCACGAGGTCAAGAGATCGAGACCATCCTGGTCAACATGATGAAACCCCGTCTCTACTAAAAATACAAAATATCAGCTGGGCATGGTGGCGCGTGCCTGTAGTCTCAGCTACTCAGGAGGCTGAGGCAGGAGAATTGCCTGAACCCAGGAGGCGGAGGTTGCGGTGAGCCGAGATCGCGCCATTGCACTCCAGCCTGGGTAACAAGAGCGAAACTCCGTCTCAAAAAAAAAAAAAAAAAAAAGAAATGAACAAGTAAAACTAATGAGGCTGGCATGTCTGGTTAGGAGAGATGGGACCAGCGGAAGGCTTTGGGGTATTATATTGACAAATATGGGCAACAGAGAACCCAAGGCCAATGGGTGGCAAGGATGCAGCTCCATTTTGGATAAAACATTCTAGAAGAGTAGAAGGGATCTAAACATGTCTGCAGGTTACAAGAGAGGGCAAGGAGAAGAATGTCTATGCTACTGAACCACAGGTTCCATGAAAGCAGGGAGTTTGTTTAATGCTGCATTTGCAGCACTTGCACCAGTGGCTGATAGTAGCCTTCAGCAAATTATTTTTCTTTCTTTCTTTCTTTCTTTTTTTTAACTGGGTCTCACTCTGTTGCCCAGGTTGGAATGCAGTGGCACAATCATGGCTCACTGCAGCCTCAACCTCTTAGGCTAAGAGATCCTCCTGCCTCAGCTTCCTGAGTAGCTTGGACTATAGCCACATGCCACCACACCTGGCTAATTTTTTTCTAAACCTTTAGTAGTGACAAAGTCCTCTTATGTTGCTCAGGCTGGTTCGGAACTCCTGAACTCAACTGATCAAGCCCTGGCCTCCTGAAATGCTGGGATTACTAAGGCACCATGCCTGGCCAATAAATAGTTCTTTTTTTTTTTTGGGGGGGGGAGATGGAGCTTCACTTTTGTTGCCCAGGGTAGAGTGCAATGGCGCCATCTAGGCTAACTGCAACTTCCGCCTCCCAGGTTCAATCAGTTCTCCTGCCTTAGCCCGGAGTAGCTAGAATTACAGGAGCCCACCACCACACTCAACTAAGCTTTTTTTTTTTTTTTTTTCTTTGAGATGGAGTCTCACTCTGTCACCAGGCTGGAGTGCAGTAGTGAGATCTCGGCTCGCTGAAACTTCCAACTCCCTGGTTCAAGTGATTCTCTTGCCTCAGCCTCCAGAGTAGCTGGGATTACAGGCACGAGTCACCATGCCCAGCTCATTTTTGTGTTTTTAGTATAGAAGACGTTTCACCATGTTGGCCAGGATGGTCTCGATCTCCTGACCTCGTGATTCGCCCCCGCCTTGGCCTCCCAAAGTGCTGGGATTATAGGCGTCAGCCACTGTACTCAACCCTAAGTTTATATATATATATATGTGTGTGGATATAGATATAGATATAGATATAGATGTTTTGAGACGGAGTCTTGCTCTGTCACCAGGCTGGAGTGCAGTGGCGCAATCTTGGCTCACTGCAACCTCCGCCTCCTGGGTTCAAGCGATTCTTCCGCCTCAGCCTCCCAAGTAGCTGCGACCACAGGTGCATGCCACCATGCCTGGCTAATTTTTTTTTTTTTTT